>NC_142794.1:77068233-77303233 GCF_049724085.1 Artemia sp. Qi Xiang Cuo | reverse complement strand
TACCCAAACTCTTATTTGTAGTGATTTTTGTTCCTTTTATGCTAGATTTACACATTCAATTTAATTTTACTCGTTTTAAGATGTATTTATTCGTTTATATTAATACCTGTTGTATGTTATTTGCATTGATTGTTTGTTTAATTTCTGTTCGTTTTGAGTTTCATTTATACTTCAATAGGAAAATATTTTTTTTCGTTTCAAGATTGATTTTCATATTACTCACTAAGCATTACTAAGCATTACTCACTTTAAGTTCTATTTATTCATTTATATTATTATTTTTGTATGTTTTTTCTATGATTGTTTATTTAATTTCTGTTCGTTTTGGGTTTCATTTATTCTTTAATAGTAATATCTGGTCGTTTTGAGTTTGAATTTTGTACAGGTATTTGTATCTGCTAAGCTTAAGTTAAAATGGCCTACACTTTTCTTTGAACAACTTATTTTTCGGAAAGTTTTTTTTAATTAATTTTTTTTTGTTTTTGATTGCAAAAAGTTTCAAGTTTTTAAAAATTCTTCATTTTAAAATCAAACTTTAAAAAAAAATCAAAATGTTCATCAAAGTATCAAAGCTGGTGCGAAAGTGACAATATCCAAGTGAAAAAATGGGATTGTGTCAACCTCGCAATTTTTATTATCCGGTGTTTGAACTATTTTTAATAAAATGACTATCTCAAATTTTTTATCGGATGGGTTTGGGGAATAACAGGCGTGGGGGGGGGATAATTTCCCTTCGGATCTCTTGACTCCTTAAAAGTGAACTAGAACTTTGCATTTTCAATCAAATGAGCCCTCTGTGAAATTTATACGAGCATCCTTTGGAGGCATATATGTGTTCTTATCAATTTTTCTACTCTGAGAAAATTAACTAGGAATTTTAATTAACTTTTAATTTCCATTCAAATGAGCCCTCTCTGAAGTTTATAATAGCATCCCTTTCATAAGAACCATATACGGCCCCATGACCTAGCTTACACTGCCTGCCCCCTGATCCCTTTGGGTTGTGATGACACCGGAGTTTTTGTTATCTGACTTTAAAACTATTAAAAAAGAATGGCTTTCTAAAAATTTGTATCGGAAGATTGGGGAAAAAAGCATTGGGGGGCTAGCGACCCTCGGATCTCTTTTAACTATTAGAAATTGAACTAGAACTTTCAATTTCTATTCAAATCAGCTCTATCGGAAGTTTATACGAGCACCCCTTCCATAAGAACCATATATGACAACAGGGCACAACCTGCAGTGACTGCCCCCGGGCCCTTGGGAGTTGTGTCGACACCGTTTTTTCATTTGACCTTTGAACTATTTTTAACAAAATGGCAATCTCAAAATTTTTATCGGATACTTTTAGGGGAAAATGGGCATGGGGAGATAGTTGCCATCTGATCTCTTTTGACTCTTGAAAACTGAACTAGAACTTTCAATTGCCAATCAAATGAGCCGTCTCTGAAGATTATACGAGCATCCCTTCCATAACAGCTAATGTTCCCCAGGCATAACTTACAGTACCTACCCCGATCCCTGAAGGATTGTGTCGACCCCGGAGTTGTGTTATATGATCTTTGAACCATTTTGAAAAAAAGGCTCTTTCAAAGATCTTATTGGATGAGTTTGAGGAAAATAGGGCGTGGAAAGAAGGACTAGTTGCCCTCTGATCTCTTTTGACTCTTAAAAAGTGAACAAGAACTTCAATTTTCAATCATATGAGTCCTCTCTGAAGTTTATACGAGCATCCCTTCCATAAGAACCATATATGCCCCCAGAGAATTACTTACAAAGCCTGTCCCCAGGCCCTAGGGGTTGCTCCGACACAGGAGTTTTTCTTATCTGACCTTTGACCTATTTTTAACAAAATGGCTATCTCAAAGTTTTCATCGGATGGGTTTGAGAAACAAGGCGTGAAGAGGGGGGCTAGTTGCCGTCGGATCTCTTTTGAGTTTCAAAAAGTGAACTCCAACTTTTAATTTCAGTCAAATGAGCCCTCTCTGAAGTTTATGCGAGCACCTCTTTCATAAGAATCATATATACCCCTAGGGCATAACTTACAACGCCTGCCCGCGGGCCCTGGGGGTTGTGTTGTCACCTGAGTTCTTGTTATCTGACTTTTGAACAGTTTTTAACAAAATCGCTATCTCAAAATTTTTATCAGATGCATTTGGAGAAAAGAGGTTGCGGTAGGCGACTAGTTGCCCTCCAATCTTCTTTGAATCTTAAAAACTGAAATAGAACTTTCAATTTTTAATCAAATGAGCCTACTCTAAAGTTTTTACTTGTATACCCTCCATAAGAACAATATATATCTCCAGGGCATAACTTACAGCGCTTGCCCTTTGAGCCTGGGAGGTTGTTCTGACAACGGAGTCGAAACAACCCCATCATTATATGATCTTTGAATTATTAAAAAAAAAAGGCTATCTCAAAGTTCTTATCGGATGGGTTTGAAGAAAACAGGGCATGGAGGGCGGGGAGCTAGTTGCCCTCAGACATCTTTTAAATCTTTAAAAGTGAACTCGAACTTTCAATTTCCAATCAAATGAGCCCTCTCTGAAGTTTTATACGAGCATCCCTTCCATAAGAACCATATATGCCCCCAGGGCATAAATTGCAACGCCTTCCCCTGGCACCGGGTGAGTTGTGTTAACACGGAAGTTTTTATATGGCCTTTGAACTATTTTAAACAATATGGCTATCTCAAAATTTACCTGGGATGCATTTGGGGGAAACGGGGCGTGGGGGGATAGTTGCCCTATGATCTTTTTTGACTCTTAAAAACTGAACTAGAAATTTCAATTTCGAATCAAATGAGCCCTCTCAGAAGTTTATACGAACATCCCTTCAATAACAGCTGTATATGTTCCTCAGGTATAACTTACAACGCCTACCCCAAACACTGAAGGATTTTGTTGACCCCGGACTTTTCGTTATATGATCTTTGAACCATTTTGAAAAAAAAATGGCTCTCTCAAAGTTCTTATTGGATGGGTTTGAGGAAAATAGGGTGCGGAGGAGGGGGACAGTTTCCCTCAGATCTCTTTAGACTCTTAAAAGTGAACTCAAACGTTCAATTTCCAATAAAATGAGCCCTTTCTGAAGTTTATACGAGCATCCCTGCCATAAGAACCATAAATGACCCCAGGGCTTAACTTACAACGCCTGCCCCCGGGCCCTGGATGGCTGTGTTGACATCTGAACTTTTGTTATCTGACTTTTGAACTGTTTTTTAACAAATTGCATACCTCAAATTTTCATCGGATTCATTTGGCAAAAAGGGGCGGAGGGGGGTGGGGGTAGTTGCCCTTCAATCTCTTTTGATTCTCAAAAACTGAACTAAAGTTTTCAATTTCCATTCAAATAAGCCCTCTCTGAAGTTTTTACCAGCATTACTTCCATAAGAACTATATATTCCCCCAGGGCATAACTTACAACACCTGCCCTCGGGCACTGAGGGTTGTGTCGAAAACCCCCAGTTTTCGTTATATGATCTTTGAACTATTTTTAAAAAATAGCTATCTCAAAGTTGATAGCGGATGGGTTTGAGGAAAAAAGGGCTTGGAGGAGGGGGGCCTAGTTGCCCTCTGACCTCTTTTGACTCTTAAAAAGTGAATTACAACTTTCAATTTCCAATCAAATTAACCCTCTTTGAAGTTTATATGAGCATCCCTTTCATAAGACCCATATATACCACCAGGGTATAACTTACAACACCTACCCCCGGGTCCTGGGGTTTGTATCGACACCGGAGTTTTTGTTATATGATCTTTGAACTATTTTTAACAAAATGGCTATCTCAAAAATTTTATCGGATGCATTTGGTAAAAGAAGGGAGGGGGGTATTTGCCCTTCAATCACTTTGGACTTTTAAAAATGGCACTAGAACCCTCGATTTCCAATCGAATGAGCCCTCTTTGAAGTTTATGCGACGACTCCTTCCGTATGAAGCACCTCTGGAAAAAACCCATAAATAATAAATAATTAAACATTGGAGCCGTATGGCCTTTACTATAGGCAGCGGCATAGCGTTGCCTTTGAACAATCAATCAAACCAATGGGTAATATTTGTATGTTACTGTTACTACTTCTAATACTGCAACTACTACTACTACTGATACTAAGGGTTTGAAAAAGAAATTTTCAGGGCATGTTAAGGGGGATGTGCAAATAGCCAAAAGGCACTATGTACATAGTACTATTACTACTTCTACAACTGGTTTTACTACTATGACTGCTGCTGAAACTACTGCTGCGATTGCTACCACTACTACTACAACTACTACTAGTAGTACTACTAAAGCTAAGGGTATTACACTGAAAGTTTCAGGAAATATGAAACTTTCAGGGATGAAAATGTTTTAAAGATTTTTTGAAAGTTTAAGAAATCAGGGCAAGAGAATAGGCTAGAAAATGAAAGAGATCTATTTGGATATATCCCATTGTAATTTTATTGTCCATCTCTAAGTATACACAAGCAAAAAAGGAAGAAAAAGGGATGCCCAAAACTTTTGATCCAGGTTCCACCTTTTATTGCTTTATTATATGTAATTTTTTTATAGAAGAAAAATTACTTTTTACGTCCCGGAAATTCTATAGAAGCTGAGCCCTAAAGCAAAGTTAGAGTGCTTCGACTAGTTCAACGAGAGAAGGACAAAAGAAAAACATGCTTTAGTTGAATGGGTACACGAATGATAAATGCCCTACCCTTCAAGCTGTTCATTCATTGACGGATTAGAAAACAGGTTTTTTCGTTAGTTTTGTTCAGCTTAGCGTGAGACAAGGCAAAGAGGAGTGACAGAATAGATGGAAAATATATAGTTTGGGGTATATATTTGTACATTGGGGGGGGGGGTAAAGTATTTGGACAATGTTATGTTACAAAAACAATCCTTATTACATAATACGCAGAATAATTGTACCTAACACATTAAGTATGCAGACCCGCTTTACTTTACCCCCATCCCCACCCCCTAATATGCAAACATATAGCCCATTTTTTCTTCAGTGTTATATTTTTATCTTACTTTAGTATATTTCATTAGGATTGAGTGTCAGAGAAACATGTTAAAAGAACACTAGGTAGGGCGTATATCATACAAGTACCGTTGAACGAATCAGGCACGAAAAAACAGGCTCGCACGAACAAGTGACTTTCTTCCAGTTCTTGTCCTCTTCAAAAGAGGTCTTTAGTTTTCAACACCAAGGTGTTGAATGTCAGAATACCCAGAAATTTAGGATCACATCTTAAGTATTAGGAAACAATGCAGCCAAGAACAATAAGGTTTTATACCTCTGTTTACTGACCCGCTTGTCTAAACTCTGTGTCACTCCTTCAAAGTAAGGTAGAAGTGGTGGAGATTCTTATATAAAATTAATGTGACCTTAAACCTAATAATTGGATATTAGCCAACTATACAATCGACTATGTCCGCAACTCAGCTCTGAAAGCTAAATATTTCCCTTTACACAATCAGTAAGTTTCCAATCCTCACAAGCAATATCAATCATCATCTCATCTCACAAGCAATATCAGTATCAATATCATTTGGGCAGAGGCCAGAAAAAGACAGTAAAAATCAAGAAAAACAAAAAAGAAACAACGGAAATAAAAACACACACAACTACAAACAAGGGATAAACAGAGCTGACCAAAGGTATGAAGACTTCTGGCATTCAGTAGAGAAATCACAAATACGCTTCTCAATAACCTCAGCTGGGTTTACCAATTGATACTTTCTTTGCACATATAATGTATGCTATGTTTTTATAGAGCCTGTCCTTCCTCATTTCGTATCATCATTTCGTATCGTAGGTAGAATTTTTCTATGAATGTAATCTCCCGTGGATGTAATTTTGTTTGGGTATTATAAACTTTCATAATTGCTGTTTACAGCAATTATAAGGGCTGTAGTTTTCATATCCGTCAGGTTATGCTTTATTGATTTTCTCCAAAATTGGGTGTATTTATGTTGAACATATTACAGACTGATATTGACCAAGATTCCTCGTACTGGGAAGTTTAGATGGTTTTAAGCTAAAAATATGCACCCTGCAAAAAAACGCTTTACTTGATTCCTAGAAGTTGCTACTCATTGTGCAAGGCAATTTAAAGCACTTCTGGCACGCATAAACCCTCGAAATTTAGGTACTTCAAAAGCATTACAGCGTGTCAATTGCATTTTGGATATGGCAGTAACATATCTGATTTCAAATTAATATGTAATCAAAGCGGTAGTTTCCATTATTACTGCAACGAGATTGCGCAAATTTTATTATGTGGATGCAAGCACAAACTTATCAGATAATTATTTATTTAAAAAGTACTTTTTTCTGTTAAGACTCGAGTTAGGTCCTTGCTGTATATACCATTTGGTTTTGCTTATGCTTTATAATATGACTTTGTCAATGGCTCGACATATCCACAAATGTGTTACAAACACATGGGTCGCACAGGGCAGCCATGAGGTTCTCCTACCGCCTCACACACCCTCTTAAATGAAGACCCAAAATATATTTCGCAATAAGTTATAAAATATGTGATACTTTTCGGACAGGAAGTTGTTTTTCAATCTTTGGTATCCCCCCTCCCCTTGTGAAACAATACTTCACATCTGACTGCGTCTTGAAAATTTTCGGTAAGCTTTCATATATTACGCGTATTTTTTTCGAGTTTCATTTGATTGGTTCATTTCTTAGGTGCTTGTGTATTATACCGACGACACTGTTGTCCTTGATCTGTTTAAAACTGGTTTCTCTGTGCGCACTCAGAGATAATCAGCTTAACCTGAGTGAGATAAACTACTATCCAGGTATGTTTTAATTTAATATTTAATACATAGTGTTGGTTAAGTATTTAACCCTAGAAAGGTAAGCTTCCCAAAAAGTTACGTAGATGAAAAGATTTCGTAAAATTTACTACTTGAAGAAATATTGACTTCTAAAACTCATCATAAAAGTATATTTTAAAAGCAAGTGAGATTTATCAAAAACAGATCTCCAAACAGTGTATTAAACAGGACATGATAAGCATGACTTCACATGGTGTTCACCGCTGAATGGCTTTTTTCAGTGGTTGCAAAAATTGGTAGGCATTCAACGAATGCACGCTGGACAAAGGCTACGGGTCGTTCTTTTCCTTCTATAGATGCCATTTAATGTATTTCACCTGTCACTTCCGTTGTTTGACTGATTTTGAGTCTGATCGAATACTGCAAAGCTGAGGTAGTTGCCTCAATTTTTTCTCCACATTATTGGGGGGGGGGGGTTGCACTCCAATCAATAATACGGAGAAAAAAATATTATATATCCCATGCCCTTTGACTATCCGGATATGGACCTCTCTTGCCCCCCCCCCACCCACAATAATAATGCTGGATATTCGCCCCTGGATAGGGGAACAAACAGGTTAAATAAGAAAATGGCCAAATTGAGTATTTTCATATGCTATAACCGAAGAAATTTGCTAAGAAGCTTATAGACGACGATAGAAAACAGATCTTACCTTATAGACTGGAAAAGCGTAAGAATTACACAGTTTTAATAAACAAAAATGAGTTTTCCTGAATAGGTGAAAAAGTTACGTAGATGATAAGCTTTCGTAAATTTCTCAACTCACCCTTAATATTTCTCCAATCGGTTCAGATAATTAAAACTCAGTGACGGCACAAAACTGGCTAATCTTAATATTAGCATATTGGGGAGGTCAGTTTGTGCAATGCGACCGTTTCCATGGTAACTGCGTTTTGATGTCGTTAATTTTATGAATGCTTATCCTTCTAGGGTTAATACAATGCGTTCTGGGTGACCTGCTTTCCATAATTCTCTGTTGTAGTTTCCATAATTTTGTTACTAAAGTATTATATTTTCCTCAGATTTTGGTATGTTTCATTGTAATTAAACTAACTGCATTTCTTGAGTATGTTCAGTACGATTGACAAGTACCATTTCTTTAAATGATTGATTTTGCACTGTTTTCGTAAGATTACTTGTTGAAACGCAGGTGACGATGATTGGGAGAAGTTGTAGCGGATTGTTAGCGCATCCTCCTGCTTCATCTGAAGAGCGCCAATAAGAGATGAAGAACTCAATTGCTTGACAGAAAACGATCGTGTTTCAATTGCTGAAAGATAGTGCAGTTCTTGATGTTATGTCGATTTTTAGAAGGCTAAGGAAAATTATTTATAAAGTGGCAAAAAGGGGGAGAAGGTAAATATTCAAGCAAGGATCTTCTTCAGCTAAAGGTTAGTGGTTATCTTAATGCTCAAAATAGTGTTAATTTTGTGTTTCGGGTTGGGTGGATCTGGGATAGGCAGATGCGCATGAATTAATTCTTGGAGAGGGGCATTTCATTAAAACAGGGGGATGAAAATAAATATTAGGATTTTCTTGCTGACTCGTTTTTTCTTGTCGTTAATTATTAATTAACAAAGCAACTTTCCAGAGTCTACAGTCTGAGATAAGTAGATATTAAGTGAAAATTGAGATTTTTATTTAATGTTTCAAAATTTAGGGTGTTCTTAGCAAAATCTGTCTTGCCTTGAAAATAGGGAAGAGTTTAGGCAAGAAATTTGAAATACCTTATCCGACCCTAAATTCAGCAATAGTATCCAGTCCTAGAAATACAATTTATGAGGTGCCATAATTTTTCGATTTAATTAGAAATTGCATTCCTTCATTCTTAATAAAGATTTTTGAACTAGGGAATTATGGGAAATATCCGTCAAAATTAAGGGAATGATGAGGAACACTGTAAATATCTTGAAATTCTGACGGAGCTAAACCCCTTCCAAAAGATTCATTATCAAGATTAGCGCGAACTTTAGCGAAGGGATAGAATGGGGTCCAGGATTACCACAAAAGGGCACTTTGAATACCAAAAAGGGCTTAATAGCCTTCTTTGTGAAATTTTGTCGTCAAACTGATTACTATTTCTCTTGTTAGTTTTGTTTTTACGTCAAACTGTAAAGAAGTAAATATATAAACCTACGCACAAACATTTAATGGTGATTAAATTATACGCCCTCGACTTAGAATTGCAAAAACAATAAGGTACTTGTTTAAAATCTAGTAAACACGCGAGAAAGACCGCATCGAAAACTCAAAGATACTATATGAAAAACAGGTCTTTGCTGCCTAGTGAAGTATTACTCACTCTGTGACAAAGATTTAAACTTTAGTTTTTGGGGGCTGAAGGGGCCAAAAAAGGTACCTAGGTTAGGTTAGGTATGCTTTACCCACCCCCCTAATGTGCAAATATATAGCCCAAATTTGCTTCTGAACTATTATAATTTTATCATACTTCGTTTTATTTCATTGGCATTAACGAAACTTCACTTCTCGCGTGTTTACTGGATACTAAACAAGTACCAAAAATAATGGTTGTTCCGACGACGCAAATATATTGTAAAATATAATTCAGGGCCGTAATTTCAAATTGGACAGCTTTACATGTGGGGTGGATTTTGCTGTTGAATAAAAAAAAAAACAGTACTTACTAATCAATAATCAAATACAATTCAGCGACAGGAAGTAGTTCCATCTTCTTGGATATCAGACAATCTGAGTTCGATTTTCTTGCGGTTCTTAGAATAGGTCAAACGAGTAAGCAAATTAATAGCAAGCAAATGCTATCAATTCAAGATCATAATGAAATGAAAATATACAGTGATGGTAAAACGTTTAATCAAGATGACTTACTTTGACTTACTTGACTTAGGGGCGACTCTGCTCAGCAGGGTCGCCAGCGTACAGGGAACTAGTTGACAGTGCCGTCAGTCTTCTCCAGGTTCTCAGGTTCCGGGCTAGTGACGGGGCCTCGTTTGGGTTGATATTGCGGGTGAGGAGTCGTTGATGGTGAAACAATATATGGACCGATAAAATCTCAAATTTTTACTTCACACATGAAAGCCCTATAAGAAGAAAAAACTAGACTAATGAATTAAGACATACATGAAAGTGGCAAAGAGATGAAAAACGTCACTCAACAAAAACAAAAAGAGAAAGAAACTTCTGACGTGTAAGCGTTTTTCCATCTCTTTATGGTATATTCTTGTATGTGTTGATTGTTTAAACAAGTTTTTCCTTTTTATTCGTCGATAAAGGTTTCCAGACGTGAAACCAAATTATCCGGGAGTTTGTTAATGTGTATACTTTTTCAATATTTTTAACAGTTTTAATCAATAGTTATACCCATTATTACATTTTTTTTTTCATTTTAATTATAAACGGAAAGCAAAAGAAATGAATAAAACATGTTTCTAATTAATTTTTGGAGAGAAACAATGCATTTTTGAGGAAGATAAGATTTTTTTGAAAACTTAAACTTGTAATATTCTTTTAAAAAAAGATGCGTCAATAAACTATTTGGTACTGGTGCGTTATATGGTCACTTTTATATATTGTACAGGGAAACCAGTCACGAAAAACCCACCAGATGGGTTAATTGCAAGAGACCGCATTAGAGAAATGCAATGCAAAGCGTGATATTCATTGCGTTTCCGATATTTAAATTGTTGTTTTTTGGGGTTTAGGGGGGGAAGGTACCTAGGTTAGGTTACGTATTTAATATATTCCATACTTTAACCCCCCCCCCCCCTAATGTGAAAATATATAGCCAAAATTTGTTTATAAACTATTATATATTCATCATATTTTATTTTATTTCATTAGCATTAACCAAACTTGACTTTTTTGAGGTGCCCATATAATGCATCAGTACCGACTATTTTTATGCCTAAAGATATTGCTCCTGTCCCTTCATATTAGGATGGCATTCCATAATAAAAAAAAACTCTTACAAACTTAAATGGAAAGAGTTACTAGATCCTCCATTTGATAAAGAAAATTTAATATTTATTTTTAACGTCAATTATTTTATATATCTGCATTAGAGTTAGACTTTTTAGTATTAGATAAATGAATTGAAAAATGAATTAAATTGGTTAAATTTCTACTAGTTGCAACCTACCTCGCCCCTTTAATTCTTTTTTTTCAATTACAAATAAGACCAAATTGTAGATGACCAAGCTTCAACTTCGTTGTACCCACCGAGAATCTTATTTTT
Source organism: Artemia sp. Qi Xiang Cuo (assembly GCF_049724085.1). Taxonomy (NCBI): domain Eukaryota; kingdom Metazoa; phylum Arthropoda; class Branchiopoda; order Anostraca; family Artemiidae; genus Artemia; species Artemia sp. Qi Xiang Cuo. The sequence continues at coordinate 77,292,180 of NC_142794.1, read as the reverse complement.
TGTATTTTCAAAGGATTCAAAGTAATTTTATCCCAGAATCAATCCTTTACTTATTTTTAAAACCCAACTAAATAATATAATCAGCTTATCCAAAATGTCAGTCAAGCGAGAATCCCCTTTGCAAACGTAATGTCCATTGTAGATAAATTATTGGGGGGCCATTCTGTGGGAATTGGACAAAAGGAAGTCAGTTATGCCAGGAGGCTGGTCGGTTCTGTTCTTGGGAAATTAATGTCTATACCCTATGGTTGTAATTTTCACAGAGAATTCAATTTTTAATCTCGGCGCTTCTTTCTTGCTTTGATTATCAGTTTTGGAGCTTCTCGTAATTATGGATTGCATGCTAGGAAGACTTTATTTTTAAAGTGTATTGACTATAGAGTTAAAAATCAGTAATTTGGAAACCTGTTCCAGTTTAATGTCTTAAAATTCAGGGAGTTTTAATTGTGTAGAACAAAAAAATCTTGGATGGATGTGGAATCAGTTGTGTCAATTCTTCAAAATGAAGGGAAAAGGGGAGAATTTTTCAACGAGAAAAAAGAATAACGATACGAAAAATGTATTTGTCAAAATCTTGGAGGGGAGTTTTTTGTTTGTTCAATTTTTTATTGAAAATGCTAAAGAAGATTTATCTTTTTAACCTGCCCCTCCCCCGTCCCTCACTAGCCTGTGTGAGATCCAAATAAGAATTCAAAAATATAAATTCGGCATTAAAGGGATGGTATCCTTTTGATTTTTTTTTTTTTACTCTAAAGTATTACTAGTCAAGGGTGGCAATTTACGAAAATTTAAGGAGGCAAGACGTATTTTCAAACCAGAGGCCAATTCTGGGAGACGCAATTCTCAAAGCGGGCAATTTTGTTGTTTCTTCTATTTTTTAATGGATATAAGATGTATTTTTCAATATCTCGGTGGTAATTGCCCTATCCCTTCCCACACTCTATTTGTGCCTCCTGTCAATGCATGAAAAAGATTAAAATTTAATGTGTACCTAATAGGTTCTTGCTAATTATACCTAACACACCTTAGAAGTGAAGTTAGGTTAATCCTAATGACATATACCAAAATAGGATGAAAATATGATAATTTAAAAACAAGATTATGGAAACTACGCAAATTCGTATCCAGGATTTTTCCGGCGGTTGGGGGGGAGGTGTGTTACAAAGAATTTTTATTTTTTGGGGGGGGGGGCTCACAAAAAACGTCAGAAAACGCATCAAAAATGTAATTATATTCATCTTTGTCAGGTTTTTACGAGTCGGAAAAACATTTTTTGTGGGAGGGGGGAAGGGTCAAACCCCGAAACCCCCTCTGGGTACGGCCTTTAAAATACGACAAAGAATTATTGAAAGCAGGCCGTGCAGAACGCATTATATTAAATACCTAACGCAACCTACCCTAACCACCTCTTTATATTAAATATTTTATTAAAATATATTATATCGCAGTTTTTTTTTTTTTTTGGTCAAAATAAACAAAACATAAGTGATTGCAGTGAGGCAAGCCGATTTTTATCAGATCTTACAGAGCAAAATTCTTGAGTGTGTTCCGTATAATTAAACAGTATCACCAAATATGTTTTTCAAGATGTTCAGTGCTTAATTTACTGGAAACACAAATCTAGGCAAAAAAAAACAACAGATTATGAATAGAAAAATTCTTAAGTGGCCTTTAAAAAATAAACGACAAATTTATAAAGTTCTCAATAGACTTTTACCGGCTATAAGATCAATACATTTTACCAAACAATTTCAATTATCTATAAAATAGTTAGATAAGTTTAGTTTTCAGCGAAGTGTTAGTTCTTCAGAATTCTACAAATATAGGGGAATGTTTTTACGAACCAGTATATTTGAATAACGTTCTTCAGAAATATGTTACATAAAGCACGAAGCAGTAATTTTGTTCATTTCTAAAGTTTCAATTTTCCCTTCATTAGAACAATATGTTTTAATTAATCTTGTTCGATTTTAGGCTTTCAAATTACACGTAATAAACGATGGAAAAAGATCTTAGTCCAACTTAGGCAAAGAAACTATATAAGTCAACCTGACTTTTCTAAATAGGGCATCGAATGTAGGTTTTACTTTTCACATTTCTTTACTTTACCTAAAAAACTGTAATTTTATCATATAAATAGTCCATAGGGTATATTATCCTTGGTATCTTTGAGAAGTTAAAGATAAAAAAAATCAATTATTTATTAAACATTGTCCTGTTTGAAATACATGCACATTTTAGAAAATTGAAAGACAATAGAAAATTTAAGTTATTTTGCTAAAATAATAAACATAAATTTTTTTTATATTATTATTGCAATTTTTTTCCTCCAAAGCTGCAAAGAATTATGTTTTTGTTTATTATTTTTTTTTTCTAAGGGTGCCGGTTTTCGAGTATAACTCACTTTGTAGGCACCCTCTTTAAATATTCTTCTTTTCTGTTGTATAGTGTATTATAGTGTTATAGTGAGTGACATTAGTTAGAATTCATATAGTGAGTGAACTTGAAATTGAATTTGAAGTTTCCAGCGCCCCTCTAGTGCTGAAGAAAAAGAAGAATACAAAAATAAGGCACTTCAATGCTTCAAGGTGGGACTGTAATTATCCAGTATAGGGTTTTCGACCATGGTGATTCCAGTAGCACAATTCTCATTCCTAATGATTAGCCCTTCTATAGTGTTAGAATTCAAGAATAAAAAGAGATGAAAGCATTCTGTCGTATGACAAGTTCAAAATTCTTTTCAGCAGTACGGGAGAAAAATTGCAATAATAATAGCACAAATTCCTATATATCATATTAGCTACGTATACGAAACTTTTTTTTAATTTCCTTCAGTTTTCTAAAATCTTTATGAATTTCATGTAACGCAATACTTAGTAAATAATCGATTTTTTTTTATCTACAACTTCTCAAAGATGCCAAGGGTAATATACCACGTGCACCCTTCATATGACAAAATTGTAGGTTTTTTTTTAAGGCAAAGCATGAATCGGTCACTGCACCCTGAAGGTGCAGTGACTTTTTTTTTTAACCGTGTATTTTTATAATAATATGATTTTAATGACCAGTTCCCCTAAAATATTCAAATTTAAGAAACAAAAATAATTAAAGTATATTTTTTTATGAGCAGCTCAAAATTTTTTCCGGAATTACGTGAGAAAAATTGCAATAATAATAACATGAATTTCTATAAATTATTAATCTTTGGATTGAATTAACACCTTAGAACATCTTAAATTCTTTAAATGTCCTTAGTTTTCCAAAATTTTGGGTTTGGTTCTATTTCTGTCGTTTGTAAAACCCCGTGGCATTTATTATAAGCAACCAAGAATTAGAATAAGATCTTCCAGCCTCTGTACTTGCCAGTGATGCCAATTGGAAAGGTCGATAGAGTTTGAAAAAATGCCTTCTGCTTTGTATCTTTGTTAAAAAAAACAAATCTAAAAAAAATGCACAAACAAGTTTTTTTTCTTCTGTGAATCAGTGTAAGGGGCGTACGCATTTTTGCAGGGGGGGGGGGGGGTCACAGGACATCGTTTTATTTTTAAAATCCACTTTACCGAGCAAAGTCCGATCCCCTGGTACTATATTATATAAGTGGGGTAAATCGTAAGAATATTTAAATGAACACCCTTTTAGGCAGCATTTTCAAATTTGTTGTTACAAATGTAGCATTAACAAGCATTATACTGCCCTCCAGGTACTCCAAGCCGGACAACTTACATTCTTACATTGTATGCTAACTCAAAAGAAGTTATCTTCAACATTAAAAGTTTCATACGAGAACGAAAAACCAGAGAATAAGTTTCAGGTTCGAAGGATTTTTCTATGCCTCAAAAATACGGTAAAATCCCTTTGTATATAATAAGTTCTACTTTTTTCACTATTTCTATAAGCGACAAAAGTGGACATAATTTTAGATTTTGCATTTTGGATTAATCAAAAAGGTCTGGATTTCCCAAGAACCAAAAGTTGTGGTGCCCATTTTTGTTACGTTTTTATAAGTCGGACCAAAAAATTTCGGGGGGGGGGGGTTAAGTCCTCAAACCCCAGGATACAGCCTTGGAGGCACTGCTAATGTTGATTTGCATGATACATTTCAGGAATTAAGGTCCCACTCTCACCTATTTTCAAAGTTTCCCTGATTTCCCCAAAAGGAATTGCGTTCTCCAGAATTTTCCTAAAACTTAATGATTGTGGATACACGATCATAACCTGAAATACAACCTATTGGTTTTCGCTGACGTCAATTTTTCGAGATCAATGCATTTTTCTTTGGAAAAATTTCCTAAAGTCCTGAAAAATTTGGGGAACCCCTTAAAATTTTGGGGTAGTGAAACCACTGGTTGGGAGACCTTTCGATTCAAATGCAAGATAATATTTTACTAGACTGTAATGGTGGTATTAAAGGCTATTTAGTGGTCGCTTGATATACAGTATTTACATAAAGCACTTTATAGGTAGATAGATAGATATTTATTGGCAAAAAGACTATTACAATCCCTAGTGGGCCGAATTCACATTTCTTAGTCAATATAAAAAAATAAAATAACAAATACAATAACAACATATAGTTACCACTGTAACAAAACACAACAGGTAACAGTCAGAAAATACAAAATACAAAGGTCACAAATACAGGTCGGGCCCCTAAGCGGAAAGGATCCCGTTTAGGATTCCAGGTGCTTTTTTTAAGATGAAGAAGAAGAAGGTCATAATTATAAAGTATTTTACAGGTCATGATATAAAAAGCTGAAAAGAATAACAAATAAATAACCAAATTTTCAAAAATTAAAAAAATAATATATACAAAACAATTTAAATTTTTAGCAAACTTACGGGTCCTGATTTTGTTTGATTTTATTGGAAAAAAAGGGAATAAAAGTTTTTTTATATTGTAAGTAGAAAAGGGTTTTGAAGAAAGGATGGGGATGGGTTGGGATAGAATACGGGGATGACGATTTCTTATGGGTGAGTGGCGGCTAGAAAAGAGGTTTTCAGTATGGGGGTTTATTTGTGCTGACTTCCCAAAATGGAGGCACAAATTTTTCTTCTGAACTCGAGGGTATCAAGTTTGAGGGTATCAAGGAGGTAGAAATATGGGACCTTGCCTTCTATATAAATAATCCTCAGGGCTCTTCGTTGAACATTTTCTATGTTTTGGTTGCTACCATTGAGAGGCCCGGATGCCAGAAAGGACAATTGTACACGACCAAAGGACGTACAAAAGAAATATATACCTTTAGTAACTGAGATAGGGGGCAACTAAGTTTATTCAGAAGTTTCAGAAGAGAAAGTAAGAAGTTTTCTTGACGGAAGATATTATTTATGTAGGAGACGCAATTCAAATAAAAAGATATTGAAATACCTAGGAGTTTAAAGGAAGTTGATGAAACCTCAGGAGGAATAGGATGAATGAAAAGAGGAGGGAACTTGAGGAAACTGACAGATACTATGGTGGATTTACAAGGATTAACAGTCATATCAAGAGAAAAAGCGTCGCCTGCAATTCCATGGAGGATACCGATTGGATTGCTATAAATATTTTTGTAAAATGTCTCTACAACTGTTAGGTCGTCGACAAATTTCCACCTGTAAGGGTAATTCATTGAAAGGCTGTTGATCATGACGGAAAACAAGAGGTAGCCAAGAATAGTACCCTGGGGAATACGATTTTGAATGCGAAGGTGGCTGGAGTAGCCATCTTGATATTTGACTGCCTGTGATCTGTTTGCAGGAAATAAGGTAACGAGCTTAACTAAAAATGTTTTGACCTAGAATTCTTCAATAAGTTTTTCCATCATAATATTATGGTTAACCAGATCGAAAGCCTTTTGTCTTGACTTGACTTAAGGCTCCTGCCGAGGGTTTGGCGTAGAGAACGATGAGACTAGGCGCCTCCAGGTTGACCTATCGCTTGCCAGGCTCTTAGCTTCTTCCACCGGGATGTGGGCTTGGGCGAGGCATCCATCGGCTTTGTCTTTCAACCTAGTGGGTGGGCGTCCTCTGGGTCGCTTCCATCCGTGTAGGGTGGGGTTTAAGTCAAATGCGACCCGTGCTGGGGCGTCGTGTGGCATGCGAAGGAGGTGGCAGTACCACCGAACAGTACGCTGGGAGAGCTGCGTCGAGAAAGGAGTTTGAGCGGTACGTGGCAGGAGAGTCTGGTTGCTAACGAAGTCAGTCCAGTGAAGTCTTTTAATTCTTTGAAGATGTTTTCTCTGTGCGACATTGACGGTACTGAGGATAGATTTTGCAGCGGGCCACGTCTCCGCTCCATACATCAAGATAGTGCTTAATAAAACATTATAATATTCATTTTGGTAAAGCGTCTTATTTCTGGCTTTTACCAGATACTACTAAGCCTCCCAGCCAGTGCCGAAGCTTTGGCAATTCGAGATGTAAGCTCTTTTGTGATCAAGCCATCATTTGACAGAAAAGATCTCAGGTAAGTGAAGTCTTCAACCACATCTACTCGGTTGCTTCCGATGTTGACTTCCTTTACAATAGAACGCGACGTGGGGAGCTCAAGGAGCCTAATTTTGGATTTCTGCAAGTTGATATTCGGTCCAACTATCAAGGTTTCTTCTGATAGCACCTGGAGAGCTTTGGTGACCTTTTCAACTGTGCCTGTAGCAAACGCTATGTCGTCGCTGAAGTCAGAATTAGAAAGTATCCGGTCTCCGAACTGAAGACCGAACTGAAGGCGATTTGTCGTGCTGGTCATAACATGTTCTATGACGCAGTTGAAAAGCTCGGGAGCAGCGGTGCAACCTTGCCGGACGCCAGTCTTCACCAAGAATGTGGGACTGCGTCTTCCATTGACTTGCACGCAGCTTTCCGTATCCTCATACAGCTTTTCAAAAAGTGAGTAATATTTCTTGGGTAGACCCGTAGTTCTTAGTATCAGCCAATGTGAACGGCAATCAACAGAATCGCCTTAAAGTCCACGAATGCGATGTACGCTTTTTGGTGGAACTCTCGCGTCTTCTCGATCAAATGGCGCACAGTAGACATTTGCTTCGTCGTCGACCTGCCGGGCATAAATCTGGCTTGCTGGACTCTTCTTTTTCTCCGCAAAAAGGTGGAACACCTGTCCAGGAGTGACATGGCGAAGAGTTTACCAGGAACGGAGAGAAGCGTGATCCCACGATAGTTGGAGCAGATTTTACGGCTGCCCTTACGTTTCCAGAGCGGCAGTATGATGCCAGTACGCCAGTCATTCGGTATGCTTTCCGTCGTCCATACAGCTGAGAAGATTAGCTGGAGCCACAGAATAATTGCTGCACCCCCGTACTTGAGGAGTTCTGCAGAAATACCACTGACGCCGGGGGCTCGATTATTATTTAACCGTTTTAAAGCATTTTGGATCTCGTAGGTGGTAAACGGTTGCGATACGAGGTCGGAATTAGCCTCGGGTGTGGTCATGGCTGCTTGAATCAGATCAGGGTCAGGATGAGCAACTACCTCGGCATTCTGAAGCGTTGAGAAGTGACTCCTCCAGGCAGAGAGTTGGCCTGCATCGTCATCCGGCATGCTTCCGTCAGAAGACAAAACACAGCTCATGGTGGAAGTCTTCACTTCTGTCAGCTCACAGAGGTGTTTGTACAGGGAGCAGGTGTCTCCTTTTCTTGAGTCATCTTCGAGATCGCTGGCTTTCTTGTCGACAAAGGTCTTCCTATCAGTGTGCAGTAGGCTATTGCGCAGGCCATTCAGTCGTCTGTACTCTGGCATATTCTTTGCCAACTGGACCTTCCGGCGCAGCTCGATTACAGACAGAGTCTCCTGGGATATTCAGAGTTTATTCTTATGTCTGCTGCGGCTAATGGTACTGCCAGCAGAATCGAGTATATTATCTTTGAAAGACTTCCATGCTACTTCAGGGTCCTCCAGAACTTGGAGGCAGCTAAACCGGTTAGAGATATCGACAACTTACTTCCGTTGCATCTCAGATGTAGCCAGACTACTCAGATTGAGCTTGGGAGGCCGTCTTTCTTGTCCTTGTGCTCTCAGGCGTAGCCTCAGTGTGGCGACTACAATCCTATGGTCTGTGTTTCCAAGCTCGGCCGACCTATAAGTCCGGCAATTTGTTATTGACGAGCGCCAGTGACCCGAGATCATAACATAGTCGATCATCTTCTTTGTCTGGCCGTCGTTACTATACCAAGTGTATTTGTGTATATCTCGTCTCTGAAAGAGCGTGTTTGATATGACCAGATTATGCATATTGCAGAGCTGGAGGAGTCTTTGTCCGTTGTCATTCAGTGAATCTGGAGTCAAAGGGCCGAAAACACTTCTCCACACGCCCTCCCTGTCATTTACCGTCGCGTTAGGGTCTCCCAGAAGAGTGACGATGTCGTGGGGTGGGATTCGTAGACAGGGTAGCTGAAAGCTCTGCGTATAGCTGATCATGCAATTCTGCAGAAATCAGATTGGTGGGAACATAACATAACATAATTTATCACTTTCCATGCTTGTTCTGGAGTTGGGCCAGTGGTTTTCTGTCTGAAAATTTTTTTTAAGAAAGAAAGCATATCTAGGTTCTAGCGTTCAGCACGAGGCCTACACCATTTGTCTTGCTTTTTGGGTCATCAGACCAGATCAGATGATATCCTTCACCAATATCCTCGGACTCTCTTCCGACATGGCGGGTTTCCGTAAGACCAACCACAGCTATATTGAAGTGTTTTAGTTCCATGGCAAGCATTGATTTAGCTCCATGAAAGTTGAGTGTGAGTACGTTCCAGGTGGCGAGACGTATTCCACCTTCGTCAATAAGATTCATTCGATGGTCTGAAATCGGTCCAGGGACATGCTGGGGTCGTGGAAGGTGAAGGGGGGGTAGGTCATCCGAGGCAGTATCATCGTTTTTTCGTTGCAGTAAAATTTTCGGGTGGAGGGTTGCAGGCCCAACCGACCCTAGGCCTGGGATCTAATTAGAGCTAGAATTTGCCTAGATACTGAGAGTCCCTGGGGTGGGCTTCACCCACCTCATCAGGTTGAGCCTACCCATTAACATGGAGCGTTTAGTTAGGGAAAACCCCATATCCAGAGGCACTTGGTCAGCAGACATAGTCTGCCTCATTTCGGACGAACTCCATCCGCCTCCAAGCCTTTTGTAGGTCAACAGAAATTAGATTTAGCCAGGTGTTTGGTCTCTCAAGTAGTTTCCCTATGGAAGCAACGAGGTGGGTAAGCTAATGTGAGGTTGATGTAGATTTAAGATTTCCAAACTACCTAGGATCAACGAGGGGATGGACTTGGTCCCTGAGCCAGTCAGTAAGAAAGCTTTCATATAATTTTGAAAAATTAGAAGTCAGAGAGATAAGACGAATGCCATCAAAGCCAGGCTTACCGTTTTTCTTTTTTATTGGAGTTATGAAACCTTATTTCCAAAGGGAAGGGAACAGTCCAGATTGAGTGCATTGGTTGAAGAGAATAGAAACGGGCTTTGAGAGGTTATCACTAAAGGCTTTAATAAGTGGGACAGGAATATCCAATGGGCAAGTGTTTGCTTTTCTTAATTTTTCATTTTTTTTACCACGTCAAATGGGGAAATCTTAGGGAAGTTAAAAGGGGTTGCAACACCAGGAGTTACATAGGATAGGGGAGGGAGGCTTTGGAAAAATTATTTGCTGTTGTCTTTGGAGGCTCATCTAAATTAAAGTTTAGTGGTTTTGGCCTCTTGACGGCAAGTATTTTGATTTGGGAATACCAATTTTTGGGTTTATCCTGGCATCGGTCTTTAACTTTATTTTTATAATAAGTTCTGGCAGATTTTCTAATTTGTTTTTAAATACTTTTCTTAACTTATTTGTTTCCTCTAGTTTACCTCTTTTGAAAAATTTCATTTTTTTCCGGATTAGTATTTGAATGTAATCATTTAGCCTATATCGGATTTATCATTAGAGCATATTTTTAACTTTTTTTTCGGGAAATTGAGCCACATAATTGTCATTCAGTGTTTTTGTGGAAAGTAAGGATTTTGTCATCAAGATTATTTAGATCATAAATGTCGGACCGACATTTTTTAGACAACCAAGAGACAAATGAAAAAATACCAGAATCACTGAGAAGACTATAAGATCCGCTTGTGGTTGTGAACGAATGTAGGGAAGACGAGGAAGGGAATAAAAGGAAACAGTAATGGTAACTACCACTTAATGGAGGCAGGGCTTGGGGAGGACTGTAAAACTTATTCACTTCAACTTATAAAACTACTGTATTATAGGACTGTTCCAAAGTTGTAAGTATGTGGCACCTTGTTTATTTTAATCTGAAATAGATCAAAATAGGCTGAATGTTTTGCATTTTGAAGGGCACCACTTGGGTGGAAAACCATTGAGAAAATTTGATTATGTCGTTTTATTTGTTTTGTTCCAAACTGCATCTGATTGATTGAACCTTTTGAATAAATTTCCCTCTGAGGCTGTCGGTATTTATGATCTAATACATTGAAAACCTAGGAGTGAATCGACACTCTCCTAAATTGACACCAAAATACAAGGATAATTTATTGTCTCTATGCTAATAAGTTAGGCACTATAATGCAGTTTACTTATGTATTTGCATTTACTGAAAAAAAAAAAATGACCGTGGATTGTCAATTTTGTGTAAATATACTGATATTTGTTCCTTAAGTTTTCAATAATTTTTATTTATTAAAATTAAAAAAGTGAAAACATCTAAAATATATTCTGTTTTCTGTAAAGTGCAATTTTTTTCTATTCTTGAGTAGGCATGGAGGTTGTCAGTCCTACTCAAGTTAATTTTTGCTCGTTTTGAGTTTGACTCGGTTATCTATTGTAATGTCTGTTCGTTTGGGGTTTTATTTATTTATTGATGGTGATTTGTGGTAGTTTTATGCTTGGAAGATTATTTGATTTTATTTCTCCTCATTTTTAAATTTAATTTTAGTCAAAATTTTCTCTTTAATTTCTTTAAAAACTTGTTTTGTGAAAAAAATTAAATTCATTTATGTTCGTTTTTTATTGATATAATATTTTCGTGGAAAATAATAATACCTTGTGTCTTTTTTTTCAAACAGTTCGTGGTAACGATCTGTAAGTAAGGAGCTACCCGGCTCAAAAGTAACTGAAACTCTAAAAAACAGAATTTTGATACCAATAGATACATAAACAGAATCAGATTTTAATGCTAATTTGAAATATATAATTTTCATCAAGTGTAGTCCCACTTATCAAAAGTAATGCGCCTGAGAAACTTTGCCTGATTTTCGAAAAAAGAGGGAAACACCCCCTAAAAGCAATAGAACCTTAATGAATATAACATCATCAAATTCAGCGTATCAGAGAACCCTACTGTGGAGGTTCCAAGCTCCCATCTGCAAAAATGTGGAAATTTGTATTTTTTGCCAGAAGAAAGATCACGGATACGTGTTAATTTGTTTTTGTTTTTTTTCTCCAGGGGTGATCGTATCGACCCAGTGGTGCTAGAATATCGTGAGCGGAATCATTCGAACGGAAATTAAAAGTTCTAGTGCCCTTTTTAAGTGACCAAAAAAATGGAGGGCAAATAGGCCCCCTCCCACGCTCATTTTTCTTCCAAAGTCACCCGGTAAAAATTTTGAGATAGCCATTTTGTTCAGCATGGTCGTAAATATAAAAACTATGTCTTTTTGGATGACTTAATCCCCCAAAGTCCCCGGGGAAAGGGTTCAAAGTTATGAACTTTACCCAATGTTTACATTTAGTATTGGTTACTGGGAAGTATACAGACGTTTTCAGGGGGATTTTTTTCTGGTTGTGGGGGGTAGGGTGGTTCGGGGTTTATATGGGAGGATCTTTCCATGGAGGAAGGTTTCATGGGGGAAGGGACATTGCTCTGAAGGGGGCACCGGATTTCCTAGCATTATTTAAAAAAACGATCAGAAATTAAATAAAAAAAAAGTTTTTCAACTGAAATTAAGGAGTAACATCAAAAATTAAAACGAACAGAAATTGTTACGTATATGATTGGGTCCGCCCCCTAGTCAATACCTTGCTCTTTAAGCCAAATATTTTTTAGCACTTTCATAAAAAAATATTTATTCTAATTAACGGTCTTTGTGATTAAGGGGTCATTTTTACAGAATTGGAACAAAATTCGAGCTTTAGCGTAAAGATCGAGGTATTGACTCGGGGGCGAACCCCCTAATATACGTTTTCAGGGGGATTTTTTTCTGGTTGTGGGGGGTAGGGTGGTTCGGGGTTTATATGGGAGGATCTTTCCATGGAGGAAGGTTTCATGGGGGAATGGACATTGCTATGATGGGGGCACCAGATATTCCAACATTATCTAAAAAAACAATCAGAAATTAAATAAAAAAAAAAATATTTCAACTAAAAGTAGGTAGCAACATCAAAGTTTGATACGACCAAAATGTATAATTCATACAATTGGGCTCGCCCCTTAGTCATTGCCTCGCTCTTTAAGCCAAAGAATTGTTAGCACTTTCATAAGAACTATTTATTCTAATTAACGGCCTTTGTGATTAAGCGGTAATTTTTAGAGAATTGGAGCAAAATTCAAACTTTAGCGTAAAGAGCGAGGTATTGATTAGTGGGCGAACACCCTAATAGACGTATTAAAAATATATGAATATAGAAGTTCGTTACGTAAGTTAATTCGTAACTTATGTATATATATTAGTAATAAAAACGTTCGTAAATAAAATTAAACAACTTTCGAGAAAGCCATTGAACCAAATAAAAGTAAAATGAATATGCAAATTTTGTTTTAATTGTTCATGTACGGTGAGACAAAATAGAAACCTGCATTAATTCAAAAAAGTTCAAAAATTGAATTGAAAAAAAGCTTTTTTTAACTGAAAGTAAGGAGCGACATTAAAACTTAAGACGAACAGAAATTATTCCGTATATGAAAGGGGCTTTCCCCTCCTCAACTCCTCGCTCTTTGCGCTAAAGTTTTTTATTGTTTTAAAAAATAGAGTTTCGAGAAAGAGTCAAACTTTAGCGTAAAGAGCGAGGCGATGAGGAGGGGACAGTCCCTTTCATATACGGAATAATTTCGATTAGATGCGTTTGGGAAAAATAGGGCGTCAGGAAGGAGGGGGGCTAGAAGCACTCAATCACTTTTGACTCTTAAAAGGGAACCATAACATTCAATTTCCAATCAAACGAGCCTCCTCGAAAGTTCATACACCACCCCTTCCATAAAAACCTTATATGCCCCTGGTCCATTAATTGCAACCCTTGCTGCCAGATTCTGGGGGTTGTGTCAACCTCAGAAGCCATGTTGTGTGATCTTTGGACTGTTTTGAATGAATAGCTATTCCAAAATTTCTATCGGATGCATTTGGGGAAAATAGGACGTGAGTAAGGGGGAAACTAGTTGGACTCCGATCACTCTGACTTTTAAAATGGGCAATACAACTTCTGATTTCAAATACAATGAGCCTCCTACGAAGTTAATATGACCATTTTTTAACGCTTTTGCTCAGCAGGGTTGCCAGCTAGAGGGAACTAGTTGACAGCACCATCAGTCTTCTCCAGGTTGTTCTGTCCCGGGACAACCTGTCTTATACGACCACCCATTCCATATAACCATATATGCCCCGAGGGTATAACATAAAACCCTTACCCTCAGGCCTGCGGGGGAAGGGGTCGTCATCCTCAGACATAATTTCTGGATCTTTCAACTACGCTGAACAAAATGGCTGTCTCAAAATTTGGATTCGATGTATTTGGGGAAATGATGGGCGTTAGGGGGGGCTGATTGCCCTCCAATCACTTTTGACTTTTCAAAAGGGAACTAGAACTTTTAATGTCCAATCGAATGGGTTCCTTTCAAAGTTTTTACGACAACTTCTTCTATACGAAGTGCCATGGTGGAAAAAAAGTAAGAAGAAATAAAAAAAAAAAAAAAAAAATATTGCATCTGATCCTCATCACTATTTACTAAGGCAGCACTATTACGCAGCCTATGATGCCCAGAAAATAATAAACCAATTAATCATCTTTTCTTGTTTTTTTTTAAGAAGATGCCCATAGTCATAAGTGGCGTGCCTGTTGAAGAAGCACCACCCGATACGAGGTCTCTGTTCCTTGGCGCACCAAACTTGAAAGATGCTGCTGCCCAGTTTACTGTTATACCGAGCAAAATGGTTGGCTCCCATGGGTTGCTCTACGTTGGACAGAGGGAATTTGCTTCAACCGTTTCTCATGACAGTAAGTTCAATAGAATCAAGAAGACATAATTCCGGCCAATAAGATTGATGGCTTGTTTTTGCCCCATCAATAAAACATCTAGAATACTAACATACTGCTAACCAGCAATCTTAGCTAGACATTTACATGAACTTCTCCTAGGCTGAGGCAAGCCTGTAAATTGTTTTTAGGGAAAAATAGTTTAGTAGAAAAATACATTTTTGTTGCCCACAAAGTGTCCACCGATGTTTTACAAGCGCTAGACATTTAATTTGACATTTACTATTTGCCAAAAGGGGAACTTGGGGCAGCATTTTCAAACTAGGGACGCATGGACTGGAGGCGCGAACATTAGTCAGGATTGACAAAAAATCAAATGAAAATTAAAACTACGCAGTCGCACAAAATAGCTTAACCCTTTCGCGATGCTACTAAACACTCCTTTCAGGACGATCAATTAGACGATCTTTGTGACTAATTAGTTTCTCAAATACGCACTACAAAATTCACATTACAAGTAGAAGAAGGAACTGAAGTAGCTAAAACCGCACATTTTATTGGATATTTTCGATGTGTTGAAGAAAATAAGATAACCGAAGATTTTTTTTTTTTTTGTAAACTTATTCCTGGCAAAGCCACATCCAGTAAAATCCACATCACATCCAGTAATATGAGTGAGGAACTTAAAGACGTCTCTATAAAAGCATAACTTTAACTGCATAAAAAACAGTTTATTACAAGTGAGATTATTTACAAAGCTGTGTAACAACATGGGAACTATTTACACATCTCTTTTGTATTATTAAATAAAGAAACAAGTTTTTTTTACCTGAAAGTAAGGAGCAACATTAAAACTTAAAACAAACAGAAATTATTCCGTATATGAAAGGGGCCGTCCCCTCTTCAACGCCTCGCTCTTTACGCTAAAGTTTTTTATTGTTTTAAAAATAGAGTTGTGAGAAATAGTCTAACTTTAGCGTAAAGAGTGAGGCGTTAGCTTTCGTTCTATAACTTTTAGGGGGTCTTTCCCCCTTTTTTCGAAAATCACCCAAATTTTCTCAGGCGAGTTACTTTTGATGGGTAGGACTAAACGTGATAAAACTTATATATTTGAAATCAGTATTAAAATTTGATTCTTTTGATGTATCTATTGATCCCGTTTTTTAGAGTTTCGGTTACTATTGATCCGGGTCGCTCCTTACTTACAGGTCGTTACCACGAACTGTTTGATTGTGAAGAATGCTGGCTACCTCGTGCCAAAGTGATTCAGAGGATACATGAACTTAAAGTAGAAATTGCAATTCTTATCGAAAAAAATAAAAACGAGGACACAAGTATGTTTAGGGATGGTAATTTAATTATTAAAACTGACATGTCTAGTGGATGTTTTAGGAAAATTAAGATTTTTGAGTAAATGGTATGAAAGGCAAATTTGGAAGAAAATAAGTTTGACATGCTTCTACTTTTAACTTTGTGCACCCAAGATAACATAGAAGCAAACAAAAATCCATTTGTTGAACACTTGGAGGCTCTGTTAATTATTTTATCAAATTTTTTTCATGATCTTGATTTTACGAAATATGCATGGATACAGGATCCATTTATCAACGAAGAAAATGACGAATTTAAATTCACAAGTAATGAGAAAGAAAATTTGATTTAATTAGATTATGATCTTTTTTAATATGATATTTTTAAAGTGTAGCTCTAATTAAATTTTGGCTAAACATTAAAAGGCAATATAAAATTTTGTCAAATAAAGCTTAAAAAGCATTGATACCGTTCGCAAAATTTTATTTATACGAAACAAGATTTTCTGTATTGGCTGAAATGAAACCCAAAAATCATGTTCGTTTGGTTATAAGAAAGGAGGTTCATGCAGTCTTCTCATTATTGACATCAAAATTACACAAACTTTGTGCTAATTATGGGCAAGCAGATCCATCTCATTAAAAGACAACAATATAAAATTGTTATTCGTTTCCCTCGTTTGTAAAAGTTTGACTTAATAAATTTTGTAGTACTAAAAATTTTCGTGTCTGTATTATTTTTCTAAAAGGGGAAGGTGGTACCATATGATCAAACATTTTTAAGGGAGCCGTGGCAAAATAAAGTTTGGAAACCACTGAGCTAAACATAGCGTTGTTTGAAGCTATCCTGTGTACGCGTACAATCACTTCTATCATTTTCCTCTGTACTTTGAAGACAAAATCAATGATTTGACTGGAACTGTTCATTGAACAGATGGTGGTTGTCGACATAAAATTAAATAACTGTGGGGATGCTTATTTACAAAGAGAAATTATACACTTATCGGGTATTTAATCACATTTTTCATCCATTAGCGCACACATTTTGGTCTAATAAGAATTTATTTTCTCCACAAACGCAAGTTTTTTCTGGTAAGGAATATTGGTTAAATATTTCTATTCTTTACCTGTTCAAAAAGCCTAGCTTTTAGCTTTGACCCATGATTAGGTACGGACGCAGGATTTTTCTTGGGGGGGGGGTGTAATTAAAAAAATAAATTTAAATTGGACAATTAGGATAGACAAGTATTCAGGGACAATTTAGGACTTCGGGGAGCCCAGACTCAGTAGTTTTCCTGGATTCTCCCATAAAATGTCGTCATTTTATTGGTATTCGTGGCTCGGCAGATGACAATTTGCTTATTCTCAGGACCACGATGGCAAAATCATGCTCAAAAACATGTTAGATAATAGCAGTTATTCGGTCTTTTCCAATGAAGGACCCTTCCCATTGAAAATGCAAGACTTTCCATTGTGGCTAATCCCAAAGTTATTAAGTTTCATATTTTGCTTCTTTGGTCTAATTCCCTAATCGAGTCCTTTCACACAGCTGTCCTTTTCAATTCTGACGTAAGTTCATCATCTTCATTGACTATGATTGCAACCTTCTTCTATAAAGACTTTTATTCTGAAATAAATAAATACAAATAATACGTAGCTTCCATAAATTTAATTAGTTTTAATCAAATATATTAATTTTTTGAGCATTAATGTAAGTAAAAATTGAAATTTGCTTAACTTCTTTGGTCAACCGTCTTGCATTTCACTTGTCATACGGTTTAATGACTTAAGAACTCACGTAGAATTATTAAACATTACCAAATAAGAAATGAAGGGAAGGAATTGAGTCAAATACTAATGTTAAGGTTCCTATAAACGAATTTCATCCTTACGCCAAGGTCGTATCCAGGAATTTTGTTTGGGAAGGGGCACAAAAAAACTGGAAAAAACGCATCAAAATTTGTTTATATGCATTTTAGTTGAGTTTTACGAGTAGAAAAAATATTTCGGGGGAAGGGTCAGTTTCCCCTAATCCCCCCTGGATAGGGCCTTGCCTTGTGCACTTATAACATGTCGTTTTTTTTTGTCCCTATTCTTTAGTAAACTCAAAAATTTAATAGCTTTTTGTTTTGTTTTAAATTTTTTGTTGCAATAAAGTTTAAACCAGTACGATTGGGGCAAATCAAAGGATATATCTTACATAAAGCACATTTAACAGAAGAGTGTAAAAACTTGAAAAAGGCATTTCTGATTTTAGACTGTTATTAATAAGCAGTGGTCGGCTGAAGGAAACCCGAGATGTGGCAAAAGTCAAAATCAAAACTCAGCTAAAAGTTTGACTCCAAGTAAAAAAAAGATCAGATTTATAGCTATTCTTGTATATGAGGAAGGTTCTTTATATCTTGGGAGCTAAATATGGTAAAAGAAAATGGAATATTCGATATAGTTCATTTTGTTCGAGGGATTTAGTTTTAAATCTAAGCACTTCAAATACGTCTCATAACGCTTCTGAATTAGCTTGGCTGAGTGTATATCTCAATTAGATATCTGGCTTGTTTGATCGAAAATAAAATATGCAACATAATAATAGGAATAGTAATAATATTTTTAGCACTCTAAAAACCATAGGACCGTAATACAAAATGAAAAATTCAATTCCAATTAACGTAGACGCTACATAAACATAAATAAGAACATTACATCAATTACAAAAAAATATGCTGTATTTATATTTGCTACATATATTTGCTACATATATTTTTCATCAAACCTACAATCTCCATACACTTTCCTTTTAATCCTTACTCAATTCTCCACGCTTGCCCATCATATAAAACATTGTCTCGTCCATATCTCCACGCGTGGGGTAAAAATAAGGACCGTCCTGCCCTTGCCTCCTACCTAAGTTTATTTCCTTGTCCCAAGTGGTAAATTATTCACCTTCAATTCAATAATGTGCTTTGGCTCCTCCATTCTCAAAATTTCCCTTAAAAATACCCCTTTATCTCACGTCTCCTTTGTAACAGCATAGAGTTACAGAAAACTAGAAAGGTTTCTTGACAAACCGGTTCTTCTTGATCGCATAAAATATTTCCTACCATATTTGCCACCTCAATTATCTATACTCAGTCAGTCCACTATTCTACATTTTCACCACTCTGTAATCTTGTAAAATCTTTCTTACTTGGTACGTCCATGAACTTGAAGAATCCTCTCTTTGAGCTTCCAAATTGGCTGATTCAAGCAGCCGTACTTTCGGCATCGTCACAATACCTTCCCAAAACCTAACCATTTTCACTAATCTGCAACCTCTTGCGA
This sequence comes from Artemia sp. Qi Xiang Cuo, assembly GCF_049724085.1. Lineage (NCBI taxonomy): Eukaryota > Metazoa > Arthropoda > Branchiopoda > Anostraca > Artemiidae > Artemia > Artemia sp. Qi Xiang Cuo. The sequence continues at coordinate 77,273,387 of NC_142794.1, read as the reverse complement.
AAAGATTCCCAAATCCCCTCTAACTACTAAAATATTAATGTTTCTTTTTACACCTAACCACTTCTTATAATAGCCTAGCGGCACCCTTCCTAATTTGCCACTTTTCTAGAACCCCCAAACTTCCGAACCATAATGCATCACAGATACTTCCTTATTTAAAATCTCCTCTTGTATCATAATGTCTCTTATATCACATGCCTGGATCCTTAAAATTAGATTCGAACACCTCTTGTCCACTTCCTCACTGTTTCCTATGTGCATACTAAATATTTTACCCTTTGCATTTAAGGCCACTCCTAAATGTTTAAATTCTTCCAGAATTTACATATCTCTACCTCCTGAAATAAATGACTTACCTCATTCACAAGGTGAGCAGAAATGTAAGTTTTTGAAATTTAAATAGTTTTTGCCACATCTTTGATGCCAAAAAAATCTTCCTTCTACGGACGACTGCCTATCAATAAAAAGCCCGAAACGCATTTTTCAAGTTGTGACACTCTTTTGTTAAATATGTATTGTGCAACATACAGCTTTACTTCATATCTTAAAATAATCAGGTATGACCAGCTCGTATTTATCGGGAGCCTATTGAGGGGCTCCCTCAAGGAAGACTCCACTGCTAAGAAGCAGGTGTGTTTCAAAAGCCGTTGAAGCACCCGGGTCCTCATTTGGGCTGGAGATCAATTACTAAGAGCTTCATTCATTTTTCATTTCATCCTTGTTTATCTAGTTCATGAAAAGCCAGCGTCCTGAAGTAGGAAAAGGTCACCATAGGTGTATGGAGGAACGTTCTCAGTCAGAAATTATGCTATAGATCATCTCCAGTAAATTTAATTCACCCGGTGCCACAACCTACTGAGCTAGGAAAAATTGGGTTTTATTTTTTAAAATTTTTGAATCGTTGTAATCCCTTGTGAAAAAATACACCAATAGTTGTGCAATTACCAGTTTTTTTGCTCTTTACGCAATTAAATGTCTTTTCATCCTGAATCGATTAAAAGATATTTGATTATTACAACAAGTCAGATTTATAACAACAATTTCTACTAAGCTTCAAACTTTTGGTTGTATTTTTCAAGGTTTTGAATTGTTGCAATCCCTTGCTAAAACACATACAAATATTTATGCAATCACCATTTTTTTTTTTTGCTCTTTACGCAATTAATTTTTTTTCATACTAGAGTGTATTCAAAGATATTTGATTATTTCAGCAAGGCCCATTTTTAACAACGATTTCTACTAAGCTTCAAACCTTGGATTTTATTGTTTAAAGTTTTTGAATTGTTGTAATGCCGTGTTAAAATATATAGCCAATTTTAACCCAGGAAGATTAGAAACTTGGACTGCAAAAACTCTCGGAAGTTTATAACTGCCGGAGACCTATAATTGTCTAAGTGGGTAAACTCCTAAACATTCACTAAACAGTCGGTAAGATCCATTAAATCTGCGACGAATTTTACGCTTAGATTAGGCAAGTGTACCCTGCTTTGTCTCACGGCTGGGGGATCCGGTTGAAACTTACGTTACTTTTTTTAGAGGGGGATAGTAAGGAGACCTTCTGCTGGGGTGAAGGGGCCAAGGTATATTTCTTAGTTTCCCATAAAATAGTTTATCCATCGGTTTTTGTATGCCTTTCGTCCGACGGGCTCTACTGCTGGTTTTTATATTACGTACCAATTTGTATATTTTCCCTCCATTTTCAGGTAAGGTAATAAAATCATTTACGATTTATTTTATATCATAATATTAAACATGAAAGTGCTGTTTTGTTTCTATCTTAATCAATAAAAGTTAGTTTTATATCATGTAGCATTAGTTATTGAACTAAAGCTTTATTATGCAATGAATAAAACTGAAACTGGAATTTCCTTCAACAAAATACATTTGATTTATTGGCTGTAGCACAATACCCTGGTTGATTTACCATAGCAATGTTCTATTTTATGTCTTCATTCGTCGGTAGATTTATTTCAAAAATTTGTATACAATTGCCAATAAATTAACTTATTTTTTCCTTTGTAGAGAATGTATCGATCATTGGCTCGGATGATTGTACCACTTGCTTGATTGTGATTCTTCGACATACAGGTAGAGATTTTAACCCGTTTGCGATTCGAATTTCTGGTGATTGGGATTTCTTCTCGAGACTCTTCTAAATCAGTGTAATGAAGAAAACCATTCAGTGTAAAAAAAAATAGTTAGAATCGGGGGCTTAATAAATTCTCTGAATTCCCGTCTCAAGGGAAACGTAATATAGTATTTCTGATCAGGGGCAACATATCACGAAAATATAAGGTGGGAAAGGAGGGGGGATGGATTTTTTTCAGTATTTTATTTTTACTGAAGATACAAAAAAAAAAAAAATTAATGTAGGGGATGTGAAAACACAGAATTTCTGGTGATTGGGAATTTCTGAATTTTCTTTTCCGAAATTTCCGGAATTTCTGGGAATTTCGAATTTCTGGTGTTTGGGATTTCTTCTCGAGACTCTTCTAAATCAGTGTAATGAAGAAAACCATTCAGTGTAAAAAAAAAATTAGTTAGAATCGGGGGCTGTCTCAAGCGAAACGTAATATAGTATTTCTGATCAGGGGCAACATATCACGAAAATGTAAGGTGGGAAAGGAGGGGGGATGGATTTTTTTCAGTATTTTTTTTACTGAAGATGCAAAAAAAAATATTTTTAAATGTAGGGGATGTGAAAACACAGGATGTGTTTTCGGTTTTTTCAATGGAACAACGAAGAATGCCTTTTAAAATATGTCTATATGACAGTAGCCCTGCTGCCTCCCCTCCCAATCGATGCCTCTGTTTCTGGTATAGTTTCAACAAATTTCAGTTATATCAATTTTCAATATCCAATCAGTCAATTTACTATCTGTATATGTGAGTAATAATTGTATATGTATGAACTTTTTCTCGAAAACGGCTCCATATTTTTTCAGGAAAATTGGTATTTTGGATATTCTCGCATAAAAAACGATCTAGATAGGTCAGAAGTCTGAGAAAAATCGTTACGATCCTTAATTTTGGTTTTTGCAAATGACGTCATGTACTACGTTATTACATCATATAAGCATTTCTAATGACATTATATATAGCATCGTATAAGAATTTTATTATATGATGTCATGCATAGCCATAAATGAAATTGTTGAGTTTCCAACGCAATAGTTATTTATATAGTTTAATCAATTGCCACAACACCAATACGGGCAGCTAAAGCAAAGATTATTGCTAAATTGTTTGAAGTAATCAAATGTATATATATATATATATATATATATATATATATATATATATATATATATATATATATATATATATATATATATATATATATATATATATATATATATATATATATATATATATATATTTAAATGAAAATGCAAATAAATTACCGTTTCTGGATGTTTTAATTATTCGTAACATTGATAAACTGGATTTTACAATTTACAGAAAACCCACACAAAATAACAGATATCTACATTTTAAATCCAATCACCCCCCATAAGTTAAAAGATGTGTTGTTACATCTCTTGTTGACCGGTCCCTAAACATTTGCTCTGAATCTTACATCACAGATGAACTAAATTTTACTAGAGACATACTTTTTGGAAACGGTTATCCTATTGTCTTTATTAACAATACAATTAGCCGAAGATTGGCAAGACACTCCCGTAAAATTAAGGGTCTTTTGCAATGTGAAGTTCCCGTCAAGCCCTCAAATATAATTTACCTTCCATATATTCCAGAAGTCACTACAAGTTTAAAAAAAGTTTGCACACACAATAATTTTTATTTCGTATTTACAAATAATTTTAAAATCATGAATTTCTTAAATTCTGGTAAATATATAACCCCAGTTACTCGCCAGAGAGGGGTTTATCAAATACTATGTGACTGTGGCCATTTTTATGTTGGTAGAACCCATCAAAATTTAGAAAAACGCCTGCGACAACACAAGGATGACATAACTAAAGCTTTAAATTCTAATAGTACAAATATTTCCTTTGATTCTGCTTTAAGCAGTCACATATATGATAACCCTAGTCATAAATTGCTTTTTGAAGAAACTTGCCTTATTAGCAATGATTTAGGCATAAAACAGGTTGTTCGAGAGGCAATTGAAATTAAAATCAAAATAAATAGTAATATTTATTTAAATTGAGATTTGGGGGAATATTCGCTTAATGTCCTATACACAAATTTAATTAAAAATGATTTAACTAATTATATTAAAAAACCAGTAAATAACTCCAATCAACCTATTACGAATAGACCATCTAGGTTGGCTGCGAAGAAGGCGAGATTAGCTTTAAAAGCTTGTCTGTAAGTATTTTAATTTCATCTGAATGAATTGTTCTCTGTCCATTTCGTTTGGAGTACCAGTCCTGGTTGAACTTCCTTGAAGTAATGATATTGGGGCTGTTTTAAAACATTTTTTTAAAAAACCTTTCAGTTTTAATGATTGAATTTTAATGTAAGTTTCTTTTATATTGTTTTTATTCTCTTCGTCTGTTTTGCTGAGGACGGCCCTTGGATATATGGTCGAAATATTCATTTAAAGTTGCGTTCCACTGTCTTGTATAAAAATTTCCCTGTTGTTCTACTTATTTGTTCATGATGGAAAGGCAGTGTGGTCTTCGTCGCTATATGCGTTTAAAACTTCTTTCTAAAGTAACGAAAAAACTCGAGTGAGTGGCGCATTATACACAAGTATCAAAACTCCTTCCCCTACGGAAATAAAAAAAAATTAAATAAAAGTCTTAAATTTGGAAAGCCTTATTTTCCATGGGGGTATTTTCTGGGGGGGGGGGACATTTTCCGGGGCATATTTTCGGGGGGATGTATTTGGGGGGGGGGGTATTCTCCGCGGGGGTATTTTCCGGGGGGGGGTGTATTTTCTGCGTGGGGGTATTTTCCGCGTGGGGGTATTTTCCGGGGGCGTATTCTCCGCGGGGATATTTTACGCGGGGTATTTTCCGGGGGGGGGGGTATCCACGTGGGGGTATTTTCCGGGGGGGGGTAAACACCGGCCACCGATTTGGCCAGCAGAGGTTTTTTTTTTTAAAGAACTATGGAAGTACGTATTTCGAACATATAAAAGTGACATATTAGCCCCAACTTTGAGTTTGCCGGATTTAATTAGTTTGCTTCATGGATAATTAATTGTACCCAGGGAAATGATGTCAGTCTGACAGAATAATCTAACATATTGTGGCTCTATGCTTTTGCTCTCTCCCTCCGCATGCGTGATAATAGTTGGCTGTTAAGTGATTAATAACTGAAAACCGAGAAATTAGATTACGACTATTGCTTGATAAACTGAACCACCATCAGAAAAAGCAGTTTATCAAAGGGGTTATATTTCAACCGATTTATTTTAGTAAAGTATAGCAACATATTAGATTTATTCGTATAATTACATGTATACCATGCATAACAACACGTATAATTAAATAGTATGCAGGATGTACAGAAATATACTGCTTGTGTATTGTGTTAATTGCTAAATAATTGTCAAAGATTGTCCTCGTCGGTCAAACGTTTAGGGCCAAACGAAAAGCGTCCCCGAAGGGGGTTGGTGGATGTCGTAAGGAAAAATTTAAGTGAAATAGGAACTTCTTGGGAGGGTGTAAAGAGAGGAGATATGAATAGATTGGGATGAAGGAGGAGTATGTGTAGCTATGTTGGCCTCAGGCGGCTTAGTGGCGCAGTGATTTGTTAGTAGCAGTAGTAGTAGTATTGTGCTTAATAGCTTTGATTTCGGATTTCTACATTGGAATATAAGCCAAGATGAAACAGTTCATGGTAACGAGCTGCAAGTATGGAGCGACTCGGCCAAATAATAACCGAAACAAAAAAAAACGGAATTTTAATAGCAATAGACGCAATAAAAGAATTGTCTTTTATGCTGATTCTAGATATAAAAAATACATTGAGTTTAATGTTACCCATCAAAAGCTACGACCCTGAAAAAATTTGAGTGTTTTTCGGAAAAGGGGGAAAACACCCCTAGAAAGTAAAGATATCTTAATGAAAATCGCACCATCAGATTCAGCATATCAGAGAGCCCTACTTTAGAGGTTCCAAGCTCCCATCTACAAAAATGTGGAATTTTGCATATTTGCCAGAAGAAGATCACAGATGCGTTTTTTTCACCAAGGCGGTCGTATCGAACCAATAGTTTTGGAAGGTCGGGAGAGGGCTCATTTGAATGGAAACTAAAAGTTCTAGTGCCCTTTTAAAGTAGTCAAAAAAATGGGAGGGCATCTAGCCCCCCTTCCACGCCCCCTTTTCCCCAAAGTCATTCGATCAACATTTGCATGTCTGTTTTGTTCGGCATAGTTGAAAGGTCAAATTACCACGCCTCTGGGGATGACATGACCCCCATAGTCATTGGCGAAAAGACTGTAATTTATGAAACTGGCCTAATGTTTCCAGAGGATATTTTCCACACGGAGAATTTTCCGTGGGGAGGGAAGTTTCTGGGGATGAACTTTTAAGAAAAAATTTTTAACGGGGGAATTTGCAGTAATCTATATACAAAGTTTCTTTTTATATGTTTTACTTTCTCTTTACCATCAAAATTTTAACGGGCATGTTCCGTGGAAAATTTTGAAAGTGGTTCGAATTGTCCGTGGGAATTTTGTGTGAGAGAAATTCTCCGTGGGGAAATTTTCTGCGGGAGAAATTCTGCATAGGAGAATTTCCAGCGGGAGAAATTCTCCATAGGGGAATTTCCAGCGGGAGAAATTCTTCAGGTGGTAATTTTCCGAGAAAGAAACACGCGAGAGGGAATGCACAGGGTTTTCCACGGAGAGGAATTTCCGGTATGATTTGAAAAACCATTAGAAATTAAATGAAAAACAAGTCTCTTTTTTTCAAATGAAAGTAGCCTAAGGAAGATTTTCCAGGTGGAATTGAAAATTTTTTAGGAGGGGTTTTCAGCGAGGATAGAATTATTCCAGGGAGGTGGATTTTAAGCGAGGGAACCTTCCATAGAGGACTTTTTGGAGAAAATGTGCCATGGAGGGGAGAGACGGATTTCCCAGTATTATTTGAAAAAAAGGTCAGAAATTAAATGTAAGAAATAAGTTTTTCATCAGAAAGTAAGGAGTAACATTAAAACTGAAAATGAACAGAAATATTCCTGCTTCGAGTCCTTTAATTATACTTCCTAAATAGTCATAAATACAACGAGGTGGAGGACGCCTGTACATGCGAGGTCAAGAAGAGATGCTTGAGACCGACGTTTCAGCTTCAGGCGCTCCAATTACACACACTAAATAATTGTTATATAGTTCTTTTGAGGCAAACTCAACCGAGTCATCGAAAAACAACATCTCCACCTTCTACAATTAAAGAACCCTGTATGAGAATTTTCCGAACGCTGCAGTGTGAGGATGACGCTGCACGTTTTTACTCATTAAACGTGGATAGACTCAATGAACTGTACGCCAATCTCAAAATATTATAAGAATGGGGGGATTCGAACATTCTGCACTCTTTGAAGGAACCACCACTTCTGTGTCTGTCTAAATTAACAATAGGTGCAATCAGACATTTATTACTTTGTTTTGTCAGCTTCTTTTGACTGCGTCTTTTGTTTTGTCTTTTCAGATAGCAGTAGAAACCATCATCAGTGGTTTATTGATATTTACTGTAGATTGCATTAGATCCACAAATTAAAGCTGCAGAAATCGCTGTAGATGACTAAGCCATCTATCTACGCTTGTAGAAGGTTGTTCTAAATTGTATTATTCTATTCTATGGCTTAAGTTAACTCGTAGGGAATACTCTTGCTCAGCTGTTATCCAAGCTCTAACGGCCCGAACACAATTTTCTTTGTCGAAACTTGCCTACAGACCCACCTTCATAGTCAAAACTTTCCCATGAACCTTGGGTGGAAAACTATATAAATGCACAATGGAAAATTAAAAATTAACTTTGATGGCTTGAATGGTAAACAGTGATGTAAGAATCAAACATACATAAAATGTTGAAGAGGTGTCTATTCAAATTATAGCTTTTCTTTTTTATAACTTTTTTTAGTTTTTGATATTTGACATTTTTCGACATTAAAACTGCTCGGTACTTTTATATTAAACGCACTCTTTTATATATATCAAACTGGAGACGCGACAGAAAACCCGTTTTTTACGGGTTAATTCAAGACACTGCTATGCAGTAATGAATGCTTAGCGTGGTTTTCAATGCGTTGACGATATTTAAACTGTTGTTTTTGGGGGTCTAGGGGGAGAAAAAGGTACCTAGGTTAGGTTACGTATTTATTATATGCAATGCTTTACCCCCCCTCCCACCCCCCGAATATGCAAATATATAGCCCAAATTTGTTTATAAATTATTATATATTCATCCTGCTTAAAGTTTTGAGCAGGATGTACCAACTGCTCAAAGTTTTATTTTTTGTTAGGGAGTGCTTTGGCTTCTGACAGCGGCCAGCATTTTGTTTTCAACGGGGACGGATCTGGTGCTGCAGTGACTTGTTAGTAGTATTAGTAGTAGTAGTATAAGCCTATATCTTGCATCTGGGCAAAAACCTTTAAAAAAAAGCAGATTTACTTTGTAATTCTTTGGCTGGCCATTCAGTGTAGGAGGAAATAAATATTGAATGTTTAAAAAGTATGTAGTTCTAGCGTAGAACAACACCTATATTTTTAAATATCAAATTAAAAGTCAAAGTCAAGAACGTACTAAATTAATAGCAGCTAAACTTCTTATTTTCTCTTTTAATTGCAGCTAAATAACTGTAATTTGTATCACCAAGCTTTTAAGTAAAACAGCTTGTAGACTTGATGTTATTACACGGCATTTTGTCTGTTTATAAAGGTATCATTAAATTTTAAAATGTTTAGACCATCTTTATATCGAACATGACTGTTAATAACCGTCCATTCTCTTGGGATTACCACCCGTTTTATTCCATTTAATAAGAGTCGCGATCTTTCACTCATATTTGCTGATTACCATATTTAGTTCAGGAGATGGATACTTACAAAACTTGGGCACTTCTAAGAAAGTACCTACAGAGCCTTTCGAAAGATTGGCATAAATAGGAAGGAATATAATCTTGCGTGTGCTCTCTTTGTGAAAACCAGAGACAATATATACTGCCCCCTTCCCCTCAGCATGAAAAATAATTCTTTTTGCCCCCTCCCTGACAAAAGAAAGATTTCCCAGAAATTTCAACTCGATCCACCAGTCGTGAGACAAAGAAGGTTAACTCTCTTGTGAGGGTCGTAAACCAACTGGACGGGTTGTAATTAAACAAAAAATAATTTTACAAATCAAAATAAGGAGCGGCATTAAAGCTCAAAGCCATCAGAAATACCGGGCATATGAGGAAGGATGCTGCTACCTCAACCCTCCTCCTTCTATTTGCGCTGAAGTTCAACTAGACTTTGACAGAAAGCATGTGAGAGTGCAACAAAATTATCTGTTGGTAATTTTAGGCATTTTATTCATCAATTGCTTTTCAAAAGATTTAAACTAAAAGCGTTACGATTTAAAGCGAATGTTAATAAATAAACCCTTTCATTTTTGAGGCACTGTAGAAATTTTCTTATTACATTAATCTTGTATTCTATTTTTTGTTCTAGAAACATCGGTGGAAAAAAAAAATCTAATTTTAGCGTATAAAGTGAGGATTGAGGGAGCGGCAGAAGACCTCCTATGCAGGATACCTTTTCTCCGTTTTGGGTTGTAACGTTCTTCTTACTTTCATTTGACAAACTTGTTCTTTTTTTTTTAATTTCTGTTCGTTTTTAATATTATATTTCGTGCAATATAAATATGAGAGGAATTACCAACCCAACTTACCGTGGCCTTTATGCTGCAGTTAAATTTTTTGCATAAAAATCTGCCTTTGAAAGGAAAACCCCCTTGAAAAGCACAACCCATTAAGCTTGGTTTAAAAGCGGGCTAAAATACAGAAATATCTGCTCTGGAATTGATATTTAAATTTAAAGGAGAAGATACGTTAGAAAAATGTTGCTCCCATCCCCTCTTTCGCCTTTGTGCAGACAAGCGTGCGAGATTAAAGTTACAACCAAAAACAGCCATTGGGCTACTGCAAAAAAACAAAATAGTGAAAATAACCAAAAAATGAATACCTTATCATATAAATAGATTTAGCCTACATAAAAACTTGTCTGTAATTCCCTCAATTTTCAAGATGACTCTCCCAAGCTGCCAAATAGTATCATATAAATTAATTTTTACTTCAAGCTAAATATTCTTCTACATTAATAAAGGAGCCATTTCCTCTTAGCACCTGCATTACGCGCTCAATCCAAACATATCATTACAAGTGAGGGCATGCTCGAGATTAAATTCCTTCCCCATATTGACCAGAAGAACGTCTCACGAAAAGCTGGAGGATTTTCCACAAAAAATCACTTTTAGACAATTTAGGCAACTCCTTCTAGCCACAAAAGACCCACTGACCTTCCACCCTTCTCCGTTCACTAGTATGTATTAATGAAGACAACATATAATATGAAAACAACTCATTTTGTATGAACTGTGTATATGCATGTTCAGGGACAAATACGGCACCATGTGCCACAATGACTTATTGAACCAGGAAGATGCTTTTATAGCTTTTTGATAGTTCTAGAACGATCGGCTGCCTCAGACTTTTCGCTCAATAGCGTTATGGCCCTGTTTGGGCCAAAACTTCTGTTTTGCAGCAATGCAGAAATCGGCACTTTGCTATGGTGAAGTCTGACACTTGTAGGCTATACACATACATGGAAAAAAATATCAGGTTATTTTGCATTCTAAAATTTTCACTCGATAGCATTTTGGCACGTTTGGCCAAAATTTCAGTTTGGACATTAAAATCCTGTTCTAGGGTCCGTTTAAGGGTTGAAAGAAGTCAGAGACAATCTGACACCCTTAAAGGCCCACTGTGACCCGCCTGAATTGTAAAAGTAACTAAAACTAAATTATAGAAAACAGTAACTAAGTTACAAGATATAAATTGTAAATATAGAAATAGTAAAGGCAACTATTTTAGCTATAACGATTGGAAGGAATGAACTGCAAAATCCCAAAGTTGGCAACTCCTTTCACCAAGGACTGCTGCTGATTTATGATGGACACACATGGATTCCCACGTTATTGGGTCGTATGCTGTGGGTAGCCTACCATTTTCATAGCTCGTTGATGTCATCCTGAAATTCAATTAAGAATAAATGTGATCTTCCGTACTATAATTGTTACTGTTTCGGAGAAATGTAAACCCATTGTTCTATAGAGCGTATTTCATTTATTGAACATAATGATCATGTGAACGCGCCTATTAAAGTTGTTGTTTAATATTAGGGTTGAAAACCAATATGATAATTCATTGATTCTGAAAGTTGTAGCTTCTTAAGGAATTAATATGAATTTCCGAATATTATTAATTAGCGCTAGAATTTTGCCATGTTGAGAAACACCATTTTGGGATATATTCGATCTTGGCTATCACCCCCCCCCCTGTCTAAAAAAGTTTGAAGCGAAAATAAAATTTCATCATCTTATCCCCAGTATAATAATTTTATTCATTCCCATTTTAGTTTCCATTACGTCTCGTTAGACGCTAATCTCTATAAATGAAAGACAAATGACCAGAATTGACCAGAATTAAGCTTGATTACGCTTGACCAGAATTAAGTTTGAAAAAAAAACAAGCTTTTTCAACTGAAAGTAAGGAGAATTGTTAGAACTTAAAAACAAACAGAAATTATTCTGTATGTGAGGGGGGGGGGTAATCCTTCCTCAATCCCTTGCTCTTCACGCTAAAGGTTTCAGTGCTATAAAAAAAGCTTCATATTTTGATTCTACAGCCCTTGTGTTTCAGCAGTTGTTTTTTTTTTTTTTTTTTTTTTTAAATGAGAGAAGAGGTCATACTGTAGGGTAAAGAGCAAGAGATTAAAGAGGGGGCAGCCCCCTTCATATACAGATTAATTTCTGTTTCTTTTGAGTTTCAATGTTGCTCCTTGCTTTCAGTTGAATTTTTTTTTATTTATTTAATTTCTGATCGTTTTTCAAATCATGCCTAGGCCTAACCAATGTATGATATAAGCTGCCGTATATGACCCATAGACCCAATCCCGACTTCTTGCTGTTAAATTGTATTGCATTAATACTTTTAAGTAGTTCGGTAGCGTTCGACTATTTCAGTTTTTTTGCTTGATAATTAAAATCTTGAATTATAATAAAATTTTTTTACAAAATAAAAATATTTAGTCGAAATTTTTGATGAACAGGTAGTTTTGATGGATAAGTCCTCAATAATATTTTCACTACAGAAGTTTGGGCAGAAGGAAAGGCGTATTATTGTCCAGATGAATAGAAATTCTGCGTGAATTATGATCTTCTACGCGGCTGAAGCTATCGTAACCTCTAAAATAGGATTCTCTCATGTTCGGATACATACAGGATCTCATGCTCCTGGTAGTACTTGCCTACCCCGTCCTCAAGAAATTTTTTAGCGAGGCTCATGATACCCACCTCACCTTTTCCACCTCAGTGTCGTTAGGTACGTAAATTTTATGTTTTATGCTACATAAGAAAAAAAGGTTGTAATGGGAGGGGGTACTATAACCCCACTCTGCACTAGCACCAGCAATGAAGGTACCGACCAAAATTTGTCCAGAAACCATAAGGAATTATATATCAACCCCTCACCTCCCCCGTCTTCCTCAAAACTCATTCTATATCTATCTGAAGGCTCAATGAGAGTTAGGATATTCAGCCATTAAGACATATTCTTTGAGTCATCTGATCCCCCTGCCTATAAAAGGACCTCCTCCCTTTATAATTGTTGATGTGTGCTAACACATCACTGTGTATAATTTTGTTCATGAAATAAGAACAAATAAGTTTAGTTAAATGAAGGTTTAAAACAAATGTCAGAATTTTTTTTTCAGCAAGGATGGAGACATCACCCGCAGCACCCTTATTCAGGCTTAGTCTAAATCAAGGGAGATGAATGCTTAATTCCTAGCCCCCCCCCCTCATACCCCATAATATTTATCTGAAGGTTCATGGAGAGTTAGACGACTTGGGCTTTCATGAAGAATCAACTGAATCAACTTAGTTAAATTAAGCATTAAGATAGATGTCCATATTAACCATTTATCTTGTATGAACTACGTGCTATCCAGGAACGAATACACTACCATGCCGTATTACATCTCCTGCAAATGGGAAGCTCTATACATAGTTTTTTGATAGTTTCAATGGATTGCCAATCTCAGAATTTTGAATCAATTGCAACTTGCTTCTCTTTGGGTAATTAATTAAAAAAAAACTTTCCGAAAAATAAGTTTTTCAAAGTAAAGTAAAGGCAATTTTAAACTTAAGCTAAGCAGATAAAAATACCTTTTAAAATTCAAACTCAAAACGACCAGAAATTACTATTAAAGAATAAATGAAACCCAAAACGAACAGAAATTAAATAAACAATCATAGCAAAAAACATACAACAAGTATTAATATAAATGAATAAATAGATCTTAAAGCGAGTAATGATAAGATTGAATATGAATATCAAGCTTAAAACGAAAAAAAATACGTGTCTATTGAAGCACAAATTAAACTAAAAAAGAACTGAAATTAAATAAAGAATCAATGCAAAGAAGAATGTAATGCCCGTTAATCTAAGTTAGTAAATATAAATTAAAGTAAGCGAAGCTTAAATTGATCATAAAAATAAAACTTAAAATGCCCAAAAGTCTCTACAAACATGAGTTCGAGTACGACCCAGTTTGATCAAAGTAAAAGCTGAAAGCCTAATTCGTCATTGGCGCTTTGCTGAAAATCAATTTTATGACAAATATTTTCGTTTGTACTTAATATTGAAAATAAACATTAAAATTATAGTAACATTTTGAACTGATGAGCTTTCAGCAATTACTATCATTATAGACCTACATCAAATATTCAGTTTAATTTATTAGCTCTTTTTTTAAAGTCTATAAGACGAATATAGTTTCCCTACAAACAAGTGTTTGGATACTGCCTCCTTCCTTAACTGTAAATAAAAACCAAAAGCCTACTGCGTCGAAGGCACTTAACTGAAAACGATTTATTTTACAAATATATATTTTTTTTTCAGTTCTTACAGCACTGAAAATAAAAATAAAATTACAGTGAAATAATTTCTCGAACTGATGGATCTTTCAACAATCAATATCATTATACATCAAATATTCAATTTGATGTTGTTTGTACTTTCCCAGACTGTTCAAGACACATATAGTTTTCAGTAAAGCGCCAATGACGCAATAGGTTTTAGACTTCTACAGTGAGAGACGGAGGTGACACCCAAACTCTTGTTTGTAGTGACTTTTGTTTGTTTCAAGCTTGATTTGCATATTCAATTTAAGTTTCACTCGTTTTAAGATTTATTTATTCATTTACATTAATATCTATTGTATGTTTGTTTGCATTGATTGTTTATTAAATTTCTGTTCGTTTTAAGTTTCATTTATACTTCAATAAAAATTTTTTTTTCGTTTTAAGCTTGATTTTCATATTCAATATAATCATTATTCGCTTTAAGATCTATTTATTCATTTATATTATTACTTGTTGCATGTTTTTTGCTATGATTGTTTATTTAATTTCTGTTCGTTTTGGGTTTCATTTATTCTTTATTGTAATCATTTCTGGTCGTCTTTAGTTTTAATTTTAACAGGTATTTGTATCTGCTAATCTTAATTTTAAAATGATCATTACTTTTATTTGAAAAACTTAATTTTCGTGAAGTTTTTTTTAAATTAATTTTTGTTCTTTTTTTATTGCAAAAAATTTCAAGTTCTTTAAAATTCCTTATTTCAAAATCAAACTCTTTTTTTTAAATCAAATTTTCATCAAGTATCAAAACTGGTATCAAAGTGACAATATCAAAAAGTGAAAAAATGAGTTTGTGTCAACCTCGGAGTTTTTGTTATCTGATGTTTGAACTATTCCTAACAAAATGGCTATCTCAAATTTTTATCGGATGGTTTTGGGGAAAAGGGCGTGGTGGGGGGGGGAGGGTTATTAACCTTCGGTCTCTTTTTACTCTTTAAAAGTGAACTAGAACTTTCTATTTCAATCAACTGAGCCCTCTCTGAAGTTTATACGAGCATCCCTTTTATAAGAACCATATAAATCCAAGAGTATAACTTACAACGTCTGTCCCTGGGCCCTGGGGGGTTGTGTTGACCCCGGAGTTCTAATATCTGATCGTTGAACTATTTTTAACAAAATGGTCACCTCAAATTTTATCGGATGGGTTTATCCATCCGACAAACCCAAAGGCGAGGAGGGCGGGAGGGGCTAGTTCCCCTCTGATTTTTTTCACTCTGAGAAAATGAACTACAACTTTTAATTCCCATTCAACTGAACCCTCTCTGAAGTCTATACGAGCATCCCTCTCAAACGAACCACATACGGCCCCAGGACATAGCTTACAATGCCTGCCCTCTGTGTCCTGGGGGGGGGGGTAGTGTCGACATCGGAGTTTTTGTTATCAGACCTTTGAACTATTTTGAAAAAAATGGCTCTCTAGAAGTTCTTATCGGATGGGTTTGAGGAAAAAAGGGCGTGGAGAGGGGAGTTTGCTCCCTTCCGACCGGTTTTAACTCTTAAAAAAAGAGCGAGAACGTTTGATTTCCAATAAAATAAGCACTCTCTGTAGTGTGTAATAGTATCCTTTCCATAAGAACGGTATATGCCCCCAGAGCAATACTTACAACGCCTACCCCTGGCCCTGCGGGGGAGGGGGTTGTGTCGACAAGGGAGTTTTTCTTATCTGACCTTTGAACTATTTTTAACGGAATGGTCATGCGTAAAGGAGTTTTTGCTATATGATCTTTGAACTATTTTTAACAAAATGGCTACCTCAAATTTTTTATCAGATGTATTTGTGGAAAAGGGGCTTGGGGGGGGGGAGCTAGTTGCCCTCCTATTACTTTTGAATCTTAAAAAGGGTAGTAGAATTCTCGATTTCATATCGAATGAGCCCCTTTTGAAGTTTTTACGACAACCCCTTCAATATGATGTGCCTCTGGGAAAAAAAATAAATGGAGTGTGGGGGGAGGGTAGCTGCCCTCCAATCACGTTTGACTCTTAAGAAGTGAATTACAACTTTCAATTTCCAATCAAATGAGCCCTCTATGAAGTTTATACGAGCATCCCTTCCATAAAAACCATATATGCCCCCAAGGCATAACTTACAACGCCTACCCCCGGGCCCTGGGGGCTGTGTCGACAACGGAGTTTTTTGTTATATGAACTTTGAACTACTTTAAAAAAAATATCTATCTCAAAATTTTTATCTGATACTTTTAGGGCGTGGAGGGGAGGGGCTAGTAGCCCTCTGATCTCTTTTGACTCTTAAAAAGTGAACAAGAACTTTCAATTTCCAATCAAATGAGCCCCCTCCGAAGTTTATACGAGCATCCCTTTCATAAGAACTATATATGACCCTAAAGCATTACTCATAACGCCTGCCTTCGGGACCTGGGGGGTTCTATTGACACAAAATTTTTCCTTATCTGATCTTTGAACTATTTTTAATGAAATGGCTATTATAAAAATTTTATCGGATGGACTTGGGAAAAAAGAGTGTGTGGAGCGGGGTTGGGGGGGGGGCTAGTTGTCCTCGGGTATCTTTTAACTATTAAAATTGAACTAGAACTTTCAATTTCCAATCAAATGAGCCCTCTCTGAAGTTTATACGAGCATTCCTTTCATAAGAACCATATACGCCCCCAGGACAACACTTACAAAACCTATCCCCTAGGCCCTGGGGGGAGTTTTTTTTATCTGATTTTTGAACAATTTCCAAAAAACTGACTGTCTCAAAATTTGTAGCAGATGGGTTTGGGGTGAAGAGGGCGAGGGGGGGGGCTAGTTACCTTTCAATCTTTTGACTCTTAAAAAGTGAACTAGAATAGCAGATTTCCAATAAAATTAACCATCTGTGAAATTTATACAACTATTCCTTCGATTAGAGCCATATATGCCTTTACGGAATAGCTTAGAAAACCGGCTCCCGTGCTCGGAGTGATTGTATTGACACCAAAGTTTTTCTTATCCGACCTTTCAACTATTTTTAACAAAAAGTCTCTCTCAAATTTTTATCAGATGGGTTTGGAAAAAGAAGGCGTGGGGGGGAGGCTAACTGCCCTTGGATCTCTTTTGACTATGAAAAAGTGAGCTCAAACTTTCAATTTCCAATCAAATGAGCCCTCTCTGAAGTTTATATGAGCATCCCTTTCCTAACAAACATATATACCCCAGGGCATAACTTACAACACCTGCCCTCGGGCACTTGGTGGTTGTGTCGACTCATGAGTTTTTGTTACCTGAATTCTTAGAAACTTTTAATTTAATGATTATCTACAATTTTTTAGCATATACATATGAGGGCAAAGGGGCGTGGGGGGCCATCTGTCCTTCAATTTTTATTGACTCTCAAAAACTGAATTAAAAAGGATAACTTCTAACCAAATTAACGGCCTCTAAGGTTTATACGAGCACGCCTTCCATATGAACCATATATACCCCCAGTGCATAACTTGAAACACCTGTCCTCGGGTCCTGGGGGTCTGTGTCGACCCGGTAATTTTCGTTATATGGTCTTTGAACTATTTTTAGAAAAAAGACTATCTCAAAGTTCTTATCGGAAGGGTTTGAGGAAAAAAGGGATTGGGGGGGGCTAGATGCCCTCTAATCTCTTTTGACTCTGAAAAAGTGAACTAGAACTTTCAATTCCCAATTAAATGAACCCTCTTTGAAGCTAATACGAGCATCTCTTCCATAAGACCCATATATGCCCAAAGGAAAAGACTTACAACGCCTTCCCCCGGGCCCTGGGTGGTTGTTTCGATACTAAAATTTTTGTTATATGATCTTTGAACTATTCTTAACAAAATGGCCTTCTCAAAATTTTTATCGGATTTATTTGGGAAAAAAGGGTTTTGGGGGGAAAGCTGGTTATCCTCCGATATCTTTTGACGCTTAAAAAGTGAACTAGAACTTTCAATTTCCAATCAAATGAACCCTCTCTGAAGTTTTTACGAGCATTCCTTTCATAAGAACCATATATGCCCCCAGGGCATAACTCATAATCATTTCGTTGACGACTGTGGGAGGAGTGTCCTACTCAAACATATTATTTCCAGAACTTTCAACTACGTTGAACAAAATGGCTATATCAAAATTTTGATTGGATGTGTTTGGGGAAATACTAGGCGTGGAAGGGGTATTAGTTTCCTTCCAATCACTTTTGACTATTAAAAAGGGAACTAGCCATTTAAATTTCCAATCGAATGAGCTCTTTCTGAAGTGTCTACAACAACACTTTCTATAAAAACCTTATATTCCCCCAGGGCATAACTTACAACCCTTGGCCAGAGGACTGTCGGGGCGGGGGGGGGGGTGTTATCCTCAAAAACCTAATTTCCTAAATTTTCAACTACGTTGAACAAAATGACTATCTCAAAATTTTGATTGGATGTGTTTCGGGAAAGGTGGGCGTGAGAGTGGGTTAGTTGCCTTCCAACCGCTTTCGACTATTAAAAAGGGCACTAGCCCTTTCAATTTCCAATCGAATGAGTCCTTTTTGAAGTTTCTACGACAAAGCTTTCTATAAAAAACAGTATATGCCCCCAGGGCATAACTTACAACCGTTGCTCTGAGGGCTGTGGGCGAGTGTCCTCCTCAAAAACATAATTTCTTTCTGGAAATCAACTACGCTGAACAAAATATTTATCTCTAAATTTTGATTGGATATGTTTGGGGAACTGGTGGGCATGGAAGGGGTGTTAGTTGCCTTCCAATCACTTTTGATCCTTAAAAAGGGCACTAGAACTTTCGATTTCCAATCGAATGAGCCCCCTTTGAAGTTTTTACGACGACCCCCTCCATATGAAGTGCCTCTGGGGAAATAAATGAATAATAACACATTGGAGCCGTATGGCCTTTATTACTGGCAACGCTATAGTGTTGCCTCTGAAATTGTAGTTAGGTGCCATAAAATGAAAGGAAATACTACTTTCCCGTGGCAGAATCTTTTCGATCACTTAAAAAGGGCACAATAACCTTTAATTTCCATTCGGATCAGATTTTGTTCGAATCAGATTTCACTTTTTTTTTTAGATAGGAGCTTGAAAGCTTACGGTAAGGTTCTCTGATATACTGAATCTGATTGTGTGATTTCCATAAATGTCACTTGACTTTTTGGGGGTGTTTCCTGTTTTTAGAAAATCAGGCAAATTTCCTCATACCTTCAGCTTCTTCCGGATAACATTAAACTTTATGATTTTTAGATATAGTGGAGGAAAAATACGGTTTGACCTCGGGGAAATTGCAATAGAATTTTTTTTTTACATCAAAATGTTCAGAAAAATCAGCTTTATCACACTAAAAAATCTCCTTGAATCCCCCTTGCACAACTACCCGAAATCTCCCTTGAAGGGCTAAAAATCGGAATTTCTATTTGGATGTATTTTTGGGTTTAATTGGTCGTTTTCTATCAAATCAAGCATGAATAATCCGAATCCGACGTCAGAAATCAAGTTTTCCGTACCCCAGTATCAATTTTCACCTTCACGGAACGGGGGGGGGGCGGGTAAAGTACGCAGATCATTATTTGTCGGATTCCTGCGGCTAAAGGATCATTTTATATCAAATAAAATACTGTATTGCCAAAAATGAGGTCAAAAAGCAGTTTTTTTACTATTTACCTCATTTCCACCTCTAAGGGGCCTGTAATATGAGGGGTTGCTAAGTATAATATCTTGAAAAACCACTTCTTTAATCGATATCAAAGCTTCAGATTAATCAGTTATATAAAAAAAACGTTTAGAACTCAAGTAAATTGATCACAAGAATATTTTGATTTTAAAGCACAACCTAAAGTTAATTCTTCTTCCTACTCGTCTTCGTTATCGTCCTCATCCTGTCTTGCTGCAGCGCTATTGCATAACGCCTCATTACATTCCCCGCAGGCAAAGGTCCAAGGCAAACCGTTCCGACGGCAGCTGCATCTGAGCGACTCACACCCGCTGGTGCATCGGCACCGCACCATCTTCAATAGGTTTTCCGTTGCTACTGAAGCATCTATCATAATAGAAAGATACATATTCCGTAACGAAGACAGGCACCAACCCCATTCTTCGGGCTTTAGCAAATTTGACGTGTCTTGTCATTTCCTTATTTGCAAAGGGCAACTGTAAAAGTGGTACTGTACGGCAGCCAAAGTCGGTGAAAGCCGCTGTGCCTGAACAAAAGCATTTGCACTTGCAACCCGCATTATAAATGCTCGCACTCGGAAATCCTTCAGGGTCTTCTCATTGCTTTTCCCTTTGCATATGCAGAGCAAAGCTTTCTCTCCATCTTCGGCAATCTTCTGGTGGTTGGATCCTGGTGTCATGAAGATCTTGCAAGCATCCTTAAAAATCCCATCTTTAGGTGACAAGGAAATCACTGCTGGTTTCCTTGCGCCGTGAAGTCTAGATGTTGTATCGCAGCCAGACATTGCGTGGCAGACGAGTAGATTTTCTGCTGCTTTGGTTCCTATTTTGTTCTTGATCCATTTGATGTCGTACACTCGTCCATTATTTCCATGTATGTCTGTCTGCATAAAGATATCACATTCATCAAGCTTGGCATGGTACAGCAGAAGGACTAATAGGTCGGTATCATTCCCAATCAAAGTGGTCGATGAAGCTTCAGTGCAACTGACTGCAGTTTGTACAACTAAGACATCGGCATCATCCTGAGCATGTAGAACTTTGTATCCTGAGTTCGCCAGCCTCTCAGTAAGTAGGTTGATGAAGCGTTGTTTATTTTTGGCATTTCTCAGTTTTTCCTCCTTACTTTTGACGATCTTCATGTTAGGAGAGAATTCAATCGTTGCACACGACAAACCTTTGGTTCTCTTCAACTGTGTGCAATTTTTCGTCGTCAGTGTATCAGTGTAAGAGTAAAAAACTACCGCTGCCTGGCCGACATGTCTTGTTACATAATCTACGTAAGATCCTGCCTCTTCAGAATATGTGGATCTGGCAGTCCACGGAATTTTATGGACAAGCCAGCCTCCGTCCAAAACTCTCTGGGAGGATGGCAATGTCATTGGACCATCGAGCCCCTCAATTTTCATCAGTGCATTTGTTAGAGAGGCTATGTCAGCTATCCTCATCAACTTAAACGAATTAAAGAGCGATGGTGGAAAATTACAGAGCTCGAAAGACAGAACCTCATTCAAGTCAGAACACTGGTGCTAGCCACTGCAGCTAGACGTTGAAAGATTAGAGCAGGGTCGACCATTACTATCTCACTATCTATCCCCACAGATGACTTTCCAGCCATAGTTACAGCTTTCTGCTTTCTCCTGAAAACAAATTTGTCAATGTCTTTCGCTTCCATATCCTTCAGAATCGTTTTCTCCCACAGGTTTGGCATCGCATGCGCTTAGAGATGATGAAGCGCGGACACCAGTAACCATGTTCAACAGCTATGATTCTTGCTTGAAGGGTTCTAGGTGCTCAATGTATCGAACTATCTTTTCGATGTCTGCCATGTCTCTAGCTCTCCTCGAAGATGTAGATTCTGCTTGATTTTCAATAGTCAACTCCGTGAGGCCAGTCAGTTTCTGCATGCGTTCGTTAACTAGAACCAAAGTAGGCATAGCAGATGTCCAAATTGTCCGCTGTAATTCAGTCATGCCTCTACATCTCGTCAGACCGCCACTCGTTTTCATACTTCTCATTAATGTCTGTTCGATCACCAAATCAGGAGAAAGTGCTGCCCAGTAGTTGTCAGTTCTTCGGATGAACAGGTACTCCTGTAACGTTCTGTACTGCTCTGGGTTGTCTTTCCTCAACTGAAACATCGACTGCACGAACAGCCAAGTAGACTTCATGTAAATATTGTGGCCGGAAGCAGCAAAGTAATGAAGTATTTCCAACAACGACTGTAGATAAAGCTCAAGGTTGGCACTTCGTCAGCTCTCATGTTCTTTCTCAGGATTCCAAGTAGGTCCGGATACTGAAAACAAAGACGGGCATCTCTGCACTCGGACAATAGTTCTTTTGCACTTTGAACTAATTCATAGATAAGCTCTGCTGCTTCCGACACCTGCGCTTCGTCGATGGCATCTCCTTCAAGGAGCAACTCGTACAGCTGCTTTGCCTTTTCAAGGGGCTCTGGTAGCATGTCATTTCCATCAAACGCTCTGTTACCCAGTTCTGATAATAAAAGATTCGCATAAAGGGCTACCTCCAACAGACCATGACCTCGCACTGCACGAGAGACAGCTTTGCCTTGTAACATACTACGCCCAGTGTTAGGTGCGTATTCTTCAATTAGGATTTCCAAAAGTCCCGAGTCAGCTATAAGGAAGCCAATGGCTCCTAGGAAACTCATGCGTGTGTGAAATCCACCCGGGACAACAATAGCATTTCATAAAGCGCTCTGCATCAATGATACACTTCGCCTTCCAGTAAAGCGGTTGGTCAAAGGTAATGACTATAGTTTTTCCAGCTCGATTAGCGCGCTCGTTAGCATGCATAAGTTTAGAATAAACACAAGAGATATCGCTTGGGTTTTAGTTTTGGCAAATATAGAATTGGAGAATTGGTAAAAAACGAATATTCGATTTTTCCGGATGAGGTAGCTTTTGGTGTATTGACCACATAAAGGCCGACCAGCTCCTGTATGAACTTTTGAAAAAGCCAGAGAAGCGCCAGAGCGTTTCAACCTCCCAATCATTGTCATAAGTGTCACTATTTTTGTCAAGCAAACAAAAGTACTCGGTTGCGACGTGGAGGATTTTTGGTAAGTGTAGAATGGCACGGTGCCGATTGACTTCATCTCATCTCCCCCTACTTCTTTTCTTGGCACTGAAAGCTCCGTTGCCGGCAACTCAGGTGTAGACACTTTAATAAGACCCATTCCATGAAAGGTATTCAGGCCGTCGATAGTAGCAATATCATAATCGACGTTGTCTCCTACATACTGAAAAAAAAATGTGCTTTCTCTTTCGACTCTTCCAACAATGTTTGATTTACTGCTGCACATCTCACAAATTTTTTTTTTACCTCTGAATACGAACAGCAGAAGCCGAGATTGTGCAGTGTGTTAATTAAAAATCGGGATGAAAAATAGTGATGCAGCTGCGAAGCCAGTCCTATATGTAGAGGATACATTAAACTCCGTGGTCTGCATGCCTGCATTATAGCCTGTCCGATAGAAGATATTAGACGAGGCGTGTTAACACCTATCGATGAAAGTAGTAGACAAAGAGATGGGCACACGAAGTTCAAACATTTCTCTACTGGCGATATTTCGTTAAGAAATTCATAGGAATCCTTCCTTGTCATAATGGATTTGATTTCACTTCTTATTATTCTTCCAACGACTTTGATGGTCTGATCCATTTCTCCGTTTTCACTATCTGCTTTCACCTCTTGATGATATTCTCGCAATATCTTGTCAACCGTATTTCTAAATGTTACGAGTGTCTCTTTCCCGTTTGAATCGGACACAACCACTCGTTCGCCATACTCAGTGACTAGCAAATCCTTGGCTTGACGAAAGCTGTAGGCCAAATTATCACAGTCCGTTTTAGAGAGAATATGAGCCATCTTTCTTAAAATGATCGTCAGAGGTACAGGTTCTTCACTGTTGGCATAATACCAAAGCGCCTCTTCGAGAGCGGCTTTCCTTGCACTATCGCATGGTCTTCCCATCCATTTCTTTGGTGGAGGTACGTCACTCACTTCTTCTTGACCACAGAATTTTGTGGAATCTCTTTTCCTGTCCTGAATTTTTCTTAGCATATTTGATGATAAACGGCATCCTCTGCATTAAGGTCAGAAGTCTTTGAATTTACCTGACCAAGCACTGTCGTGGTTCACTGATTGCTCCTGCTTTTACACATTTCACTAATCGAGCAGTCGAAGCTATGAGTTCGTACTGTATAAGTTTCAGCGAATTTGCGACTTGTGATCTTGCATAATTTCACTGCTTGACCACAGAATAGGCAGTTCTTCGAAAAATCAAAGCTTGGAGCTGAAGATCTGGTCGGGGAAGCTGCAATGGATTCTTTCTGGTCAAATTTCTTCTGAACTCGTCTGTCATAGAAGTAACGACGCCCCGCGGTGTGGACTTCATTTCCGGTCGTCACAGTCATGCTATTACCTTTTTCTTTGCTTGCGTTATTCACGGCATCGGCTCCTTTCTTGGATAATATGGCAGTGTTTTCACCGGGATTGATGCTTCTTTGGCATATCGGGCAGACCATGTTTTCTTTATTGACGTTTCTAGAAGAAAAAGAGACTTCTTAATTTATTTATTTTATTTATTTAATATACACAAAAATACAAAAAAAAAAATAATCCCCAACAGAGAGCAGAGCTCGTAAGGTTGGGTGTGTAAATAATGGGATATACGCAAAACAAAACTTCTCGTCATAATAATAATAGCAAAATTAACTTAATTAACAAACAAAACAATAACAACGAAAACTTAGAAAACAAGGAATAAAAGAAAAGAAGGAAGAACAGAAATGCTTGACAGGAAAGAAATTCTGGGCAAGAGGGGCGTGGGAGACCGTCCCACCGTGGATCCAAACAAAAGGAATTCGGTATAATCCCGAAACAAACGGTTTTTTCATTAATTCATACCACTTGTTTGTTCAGTCAATCCAGGCACAATCAAATCAGAATTCAACCCATCGCCACCTAGAAGAACAAACTCAGCTTGAGTGATACACAGTAGATGGCATTGCACAAATGAAGTTTAAAGCAGAATTGAATATCCGCTCTTTTCAAAAATCAGAAGCATAATCCTAAACACTATCTCACAAAATACTTCTACTCAACGCTCGCGGATCCCAGTTTATTCTTTTGTCTTTTTTTGTGGAAGTAAAAAAAAAACGGCACAAACCTTGTATATAGCCTTGAACACGCCGTAGTGTCATAAAGAATGACACTATGGAATGGAAACCGCAAACTGGGGGGGAGGGGAGTCTGAAATACTGGTTTGAAATTAAACTGTTCGAGACTCGTATTCTAAGGTGCCATTCCTAGCTTGATTGGAAATGGTGAATCAACCGACAAGTGATTAAAATAACTGGTTCATGCTGGTCAACTTCCACAGCTGTCTTAGGTAAGATGAGGTACTTGACCACGTCAAATCAAGTTTTTAACTTCATTTTCGAATTCGCCGCCATTGATTTCATAGGAAATTACCAAATAATCCAGGGGCCTCTTAATTTCAAATTTACCCCCCCCCCCATCCCTCTGCCCCTTATGGGTGGAAATGAGCATTAGGGTTCGGACAATCTGAATCCATATTTGGATTAAGTATGCTTGATTTGATAGGAAACAACTATTTAAACCCCAAAATATTTATAACCACAAAAATCGATTTCCCCCCTCATTTTCCCCCTTCAAGGGCGAATTTGGGATACTTGTGCAGGGGGGATTCGGGGGGATTTTTTTTTGCGATTAAGCTAATTTTTCTGAACATTTTGGTGTAAAAAAAAAATTCTGCTGTAATTTCCCCGAGGTTTGACAATTTTTTTTTCCGTATCTTTCCTCCACTAATAGTTTGAATCAGAATAAAAATTTAATTCTTTTGATGCATTCAATGTTATAAAAACTTCTGTTTCTTAAAGTTATGGTTACAACTGGGCTGAGTCGCTCCATGCTTACAGTTCATTACCACGAACTGCTTGATATGAAATAGTTACTAATTATGCGAGGGACATAATACTAAAAAAGCGAAAAAAAAATCGCGTTATAGTAAAGTATAGTATAGTAAAGATTGCATTAATTCCACCGTTTAAATCATTTGTGATAGCCGAAGGCAAGTGCGTGAGATTTTGTGTTGAGGTCAGACTCTACATCCCTCCATGTAAAATACGTGCCAGGATAGCCTTAATTGGCATTATACTCCATTGCTTAATCTTAATTTCATAATGTATCTATTGAGTAGTATATCTTTTTTTTTTCTCTCTTCTTAACATATTTAACGATCGTTAGAAAGACAAAAAAAGGATCTTTTTATGTATTCTATAACATTATAACACGCCACGTGTTATAATTTTCTTTTTTGAAAAAACTTGTGTTTTTTTTTTATCCAGGATTTATTTTGACTTCATTCAGCTTTACCAGTAAAGAAATTGAAGAGGGTGCTTTAATGAATTTTTCTTATCCGTTTTGTATTATTTGTTTGCTTTCTAGGTTCTGGTGCTATTGTTTTAGCCCATATAGATGGTGCGGACGTTGACGGAAGCGTTCATATATTGGTCAACAGGATTCAAGAAATGTCGGTTGGATATGAAGGAAGATTAGAGCTTAATTTAATTGGAGGCTTTGCTGATCCAAGGGCACATTCGGAAAGATTATCAATATCTATACTACGTAAGTTCTATCAAACTGCAAACCCCAAAAACACTTTTATATGCACCATATTTTGGGTATCAATCTTTCTTTGTGGATTAGGTGGCGTCAAAACCCTCTTGGTTTATTTATAATACCTTTTCCTAAGTCTTTGTGAGATCTTGAAGCTTATCAGGCCAAAAGTACCTATTAATATTTCTTTGTTTATATTTAAACGTTATGTTTAAAACAAATTCTTTATAAACGCAATTACAGCAAACCGTTCGAGGTAACGAGCAGTAAATAAGCAGCTACTCGTAGTAATACTAATCTAAACTCTAAGAAAAAGGGGTTTTTGATACTTACTTACTTACTCATACACTGGGTTTATTTCAAAAAAAAGAAAAAATACAAAAATAATCGGTACAACAAATTACTTAACCCTCCTTTAGCTTTTGTTTGCTTGCCCTTAAACATAGGAATAAAATTTAAAAGCGAGAGACAAAGAAAAGAAATAAATAGAAAAAAATATATTTGCGCCGCTCCTGGTCCCAACAACTCTTCCTAACAGCAACTCATCTCACCCACCAACACAGCCAAAAATCCCTGTTTCCATCCAACCAAAAATTTAAACAATATTTTTCCCTTTTTTCTTTTTTATTCAGAGCGAATTAAATTCCTTTGAGCTATTCTTCAAAACCCATACAACGCGAGACAAATTGTTATAAGACCTCTACGGAAATCACACACATTCGCTGACCTTTTCGAAGATTCCGGGAATGTTTTCCAAACATATGGCCCAATATGACGTATTGAAAATAAATGTCTAGTTCTAACAACTTGAGATGTCTTTACGTAATTAGCATATCTTGTAGGATAATTGTGTACTTCATCAACAGAAAGAAAGAAATTTAGGAGACCCTTAGAAACTAATATGGAATAATACTCACACACGAATAATTCATGATAAAATCAACTAAAGTCAACTAAACTCTTCGCTGCCAAAGTAAAATGGGCATCATCAGCAAAACTTGAAAGAATAACCCTAGAATTAGTACATAGATCTCGAGTATTATTTATCAAACTCATAACAAAAAACCTTAAGTCATGAATGTATACTAGGAATAAAAGCGGCCATAAAACGAAATATAATGCGATATGACAGAAAAAATGCCTTAAATACCTTCACTGACATAAAATCAGACCCTGCAGCAAAACTTTACATTCTATATACAGGATATAGTATATAGTATATGCTATATACTTGTGCCACATCGTTCAATTATTTTTTTAGTAGCCAGTCGCAAATAAATTGATACGTCACTACTTTCAGACAATAATTGGGTGAAATAACCATCACTAGCACGTTTTACAAGCAACGACGCCAAGTTGACTCCCAGACTAGGAAAATGATCACACATTCGTCCAACTTTAACGGCTTTATTCTGTGCTATTGTTAGTGATTTTTGATTGGACATGCTCGTGTTGCCCCGAACATTGAAACACTACACAGTAGAATAAACGCGCTATATATCATTAGCAGAGTCTTATAATGAAGAAAAGCTATTGGCTTTGTCGAGGATAGCTTTTTGTCGAGAGAGAACAGAGTTGAGATAATTGACGTGTTTTTTGAACGTTAGTCCAGAGTCAAAGCAAACGCAAAGAAATTGTTTAATCTGTGTTTGAGGAAGTTGTTTATTGTCGACAAACAAATTAAGGTCCAGTTGAATTTTCTTGCGATTGTTCGGAAAGAGAATGAACGAACTTTTATGGGCATTCAATACCATGCAATTAACGTTGCACCATTTTTGCACATCCTTTAACATGTCATTTGTTTTAGTTTCAAATACTGAAGTGGATTTAGCAGCTATAAAACTGTTAGTTTAATCAGCGAAAATTACAAAGTGTGTGAGGGGGTTGATTTCACGCACCAAAAATTGTGGGTTTTGGGCATCATTTTCCGTAGACAGTATTTTAACATTAGAGTCTCCCATTAGGCATATCCGCTTTTGTTTCCAAGGGTGACCAACACTGATAAAAAGATTTTCAATCAGTTGGCAGAATATATTCATAGGAAATCGAAGGAGGGAGGGTTAAAAAGCGGGGCAGAGTCAGATGAAATTTTGTGAATAATCGTATATACAGATCGTGACTGGAGAATTACATCAATTTTATTTTCAAATCAGTCCTCCTTTTATATGTAATTTTAATACTGACACATAGTGTGATACCGCCAGGAAATTTGGTTACTCGGCGGTGAACGTGTATTGCGTCAAATCGAGAAAGGTCATATTGAGAATACTAATCAGAATCACAAAACCATGTTTGAGTAAGGCCGACTAAAACTAATGGTATGTAATGTTCACCGAGATGTAGGGTATGTATGGTATGTATGTTCACTAAGATGATCTATCAAGGGCTCCCGTCGATTATGAAGGCGCTGTATGTTCTGACAGTAGATACGAAAAAATGTAGTGGAGTGAAGAGGTGGAAATAACTGGTCAGAATATGAGGCAGGAGGTGGGTAAGAGCAAGGTAAGTTGCGAACAGCTTCTAAGAGAGGATCAAAAGAGGTATTTCCATTTCAGGGTCCGCGAAGATTTGGTTTAGCAGTAGAGATCTACCCTTAAGAAAAGAGAATTCTTGCGACCTATCAGATATCTGAGGAATCAAAGACAGAGTTTAGACAGTAAAGTGTAGAGTCGAATTACAGTGGTAGAGTGTAATGAGTGTAAATAGTCAACTTACACGCCTGAATACTGGTGGTTGACAAACCAAATCAACAAACCAATAGGACAAATGGACAGGCCAACGAATATACGGAAACCGGCACGCACTGTGCACAAGTTGTCAAAGAAGTATGGTTTTGTGGTTCTGCAAATTGTTCCAAGAAGAAGAATCAGCATATAAAAAGATAAGGCCAAAACGTATCAGAAAAGTAGCCATAAATATACCAATAATAAAACGTACTGAGAGTAAAATAAATCCTAAACAAACCGAGAACTACACTAAGCATATTTAACGTTGAGACTGGTAGGAACAGATGCTGCAGCACGGTCAATATCACCTTTAGTCGCTATCTTACGGGGACCTGTTTAATCAGTTTTGATAAATATAATATCATCTAAAGTTCAAGCCTTTCTTAAGCCCAGCTTAGTCCTTGTACAGGAAAAGAGAGTTAGTGTGTTCTTAGTCAGTGATTCATTCACTGAAATTCGTGTGCCTTTCAAATACTTTTTGTTTTTAAAATGGCCGATCGAAGCTTCGGGTTGGAGAAAGGAACGACGATCAGAAGAACGGCAGTGTTAGTTTTTGAATCAATCCTCCAAGCTGATATAATGCCATCAGCTTTCATTCCCAGGAATTTCGACCTACAAAACGCGAAAAATTTGTTTTCTGTATTTTCCATGCTCGAAAAACCAAAATCTGATTATATAGAGATCTCTGTTTCAATCACGTCGTTCTGGCAATTTAGTTTGTCCTCTATGTTCAGCATTGTAGTCTGAATTTCTTTACTCACCGTGTTTATGTTAAGCACTAGCTGCTCAAGACTTTTGAGCCTGCTTTTCATTTCAGCTAATTTTGTTTCAACCATTTTTTCTAAATCCAGAGACAGGCTGTTATAGGTATCATTCTTTATACTTTCCGTGACTTCATCACTTGGACTGACTGGGGGAGACTGCAAAGAGATAGCTTTTGAAATTGCATCGCTGATTCTCAATTCCATATCTTTTTCAATGCGTGCGAACCAAAGATCAGACTTCTCTTTTAACGCATTCAGGTGGTTAGTGATTATTATAATCTGCTTTTCTATACTCTCTTCAGAGAACTTAAATTCACTGTCTGAGCGTGTTTTACGAGGAGGAACTAGTTCTCTTTTATCTCCACTAGCCTTCTGAAGCAACAATCACAGTACTGTGGCTAGTCACTTTACAAGATAGACGTGAACGTGGCCACTGGATCCACCAAGAAATTATGCGGCATCAGAAAAGCAGAAATTACATTAATAAAAAATTCACAAACTTTCAATACATTAAATCAGCGCTATCAATCAGAATAATTTCATTTAAAAGATATAAAGAAAATATCTTTAAGTTAGACAGTGCTAAAACTAAGATTTGTAAAATATTTACTTGTAACCAAGGAATCTGGCTCCAAAAAAGTAGCCTTAAGCTGCTGCACAATCTATTTAAAACGTTGATAAATCTAAGTACCTTCTTTCTATCAACCACAACTTATTTTGGGTACTTGTTAAATCACTAAAGATTTTCAATATTTTTAAGTGTTTACGACATAAGTGGATGGCAAAGCAGGGTTGCCCACTGACGACGTTGTCAACGTACGACAAAGCGGGCCTAAAAAGTGTTTTTTCTACATAAAAAGTGCGACAAGTCGGGCTTTTGTCGTACAAAAGAGCGACAAAAGTGCAAGCCTGATTTCTGTATTCACTGATATCTTTAATCAGAGTTTTTGGAACCCAGTGATTAAAATCAATCCATTAAATATTAAACATAATATATTAAACCATATATTAAATAGATCATACATTAAGCAGACAAGAAAAATCACTAGTTTAAACAAAACGGAAACTTTTCATTCTCTGATAAGATCTTTGATCCCTGGCTTCACAAGAGCTTCTCCAGCCCCCCCCCCCCCATCCACACCCATCATTTCCCAAATTACAACAATTGAGACTTCTGAGATAGCCATTTTGTTAAGCATATTTGAAAGATCTGGTAATTATATCTTTGGGGATTACATCCCCCCTCACGGCCCTCAGGGCAAGGGATACCAGCTTTAGTAGTTGCCCATTATTAACATTTAAGGTTTTTTCTAGAAAGGGTGGTCGTATATCGTACAAACTTCGGATGCGGTACATTCAATTGGAAATCTGGAGTCCTAGTGTTCTTTTTAAAAGTAAAAAAAGATAGAGGATGACTAAGAGCGAGGCGTTAAGTACTCGACATCCCCTTTCATTTCCGGAATAATTTCTGTTCGTTTTAAGTTTTAATATCGCTTCTTACTTTCAGTAAAAAAAAACTTGTTTTTTGTTTAATTTCTGATTGTATTTCAAATATTACCAAAATACATACAACTGTTTGATAAACTGTTTTTAGAACTTTTTGATAAAAATTTTAATTAATTTATGTTAAAATTAATTATTTTATGGTAAAATTCAATGTCATAGTCATAGATCTTGACTTCACTTCTGACTAAAATCGGGGAACAACCGCGTTTGAAACGAAGATTTCTCGATCTGCAGTACATTTCAATAACAAATACTATTTGTAAACAATATGGGTAAATTTCATATGGGCATTTATGTTAAAATTAATTATTTTATGGTAAAATTCAATGTCATAGTCATAGCTTTTGACTTCACTTTTGACTAAAATCGGAGAACAACCGCGTTTGAACCGAAGATCTCTCGATCTGCAGTACATTTCAATAACAAATACTATTTGTAAACAATATGGGTAAATTTCAAAACTTACAGCCCTTTCTGGTATATGAAGGGGGTAACCCTCTCCTCAACACCTTACTCTTCACACTAAAACCCCCCTCTCCTCAACACCTCGCTCGTCAGACTAAATTTTTTTAGTACTTTAAAAAAAATCTTGTAACTGTTCTAATTAAACGACTCTTGTGTTTCAGGAGTCGTTATTAAAGTATCGGGACAAAATTCAGACATTAGCGTAAAGAGCGAGGTGATGAAGAGGGGGTAGCCCCCATCGTATACGTAAAAATCTCTGTGTTTTAAGGTTTAATGTTTCTCCTTACTTTTAGTTGAAAAAACTTGTTTTTTTTAATTTAATTTTTGATGTTTTTTGACTAATACTGAGAAATCTTGCTCCGTCAAAACATAAAAAATGCCCCGCCCCCCCACACACATAGAAGTCTCTAGACAATTCAATCCCGGTGAAAATTTATCCAAGACAACTACCCTTAATATCTCCACACGTAAAATTGAGTCGGCAAAGAGAAAGTAAGGCAAATAAAAAGAATCTCGTATAGGAATTCTGGTATATTCCCCGAGTGTAAAATTTGCTCTGAAAAGTTCAGTTCCCGGAAACTTCCTTCCCCATAAGAAATTCCCCTATCCCTCCCAGTAGAGAGTTCACCACCCCTCCCCTATCCGAAAAATGTATGCAAACTTCCAAATAACAAATATTATAGGTAAACAATGGGCAAAATTTATAACTTAAGGTCCTTTCCCCAAGGGCTATGAGGGTCATGTTATCTCCAAAGGTATTTTTTTTTGACATTTCAACTATGCTGAACCAAATTACTATCTCAAAATTTTTATCAAACGATTTTGGGGAAAAAAGGGATTGGGAGGGGGGCTAGCTGCTCTCCAGTCTTTTCTTTTTGGTCACTTAAAAGGGCATTAGAACTTTTAATTTCCGTTCAAATGATCCTTCTTCCGATGTTATAGAATAATTAGTTCAATACGATCGCACCTGGAAAAAAAACTCAACAAAATAAACAAGCATTTGTGATATTTCGTCTTGCAAAAATTACTAAATTCCCCATTGTTGCAGATAGGAGCTCGAAACCTCTACAGTAGGGTTCTCTGATACGATGAATCTGGCGGTGTAGTTTCTTTTAAGGTTCTTTGACTTTCAAGGAGTATATACCCCATTTTCGAAAACTAGGCAAATTTTTTCAGACTTGCAGCATTTGATGGGTAAAACTAAGCTTAATTAATCTCATTTATTTGGAATCAGCATAATAAGCCAATTCTTTTGATATATCTATTGATATCAAAATACCGTTTATTAGAGTTTTGGCTAATATTGTATTGTGTAACTCCTTACTTACAGTTTGTTACCACGAACTGTTTGATAGAAAAGGTATCAAGTGATTTATTCATTTTCAGACTTGCTAATTATCTTGGAAACTACAAGTTTACCGAGATGGCCATTTTTGTCCCAAGACAGTTTTTTTAGAAACATGTTTTTAGACTTTTGGTTACCATGCGCTATATGAACCCTCTTAGTCCCTTTAAGGGCTCACAATGTAATATCCTCAAAAAAAAAACCAGCAATGATTGAAGTAAAAAAGAGCATAAAAAAACAGCATCAAATTATGTATTCAGTCTCATTCTAGCTAATTTATGTTGAAAACTGCATACTTACGAGAATAATCAGCCTTTTGTTGGTATGTTAGCCTAGTAAAAAGAACGACACTCCCCACAATCTTGATTAATGCGTAATGCTTAAAGTTTAACGTCAACTAACTACTAAAGCTAACCTAGCTAACTCATAACACTAGCATTTGCAGGCTACTAGAATTTTGATATTGAGGCTTAATAAACTTTGCTTTCTCTCTTGTTCTTTCTTGTTTCTCTTCTTTTTGTTGGCTCTTACTTCGTTCCGTGATTAAACACAAGATTGAATTGAATCAAATTTGCTGTGAACTAATTAATTTCAATTTCAAACTTTCAGCCTATTTTCGTCGCGGCGAAGGTTCTTTATTCTCTATCAGATTGCTTTTTTCTTATTCTTTATCATTTTCACATTACTGCATTTTTCTTAGAACAATCTTATCAGAGTGCTTTATTCTTTACCGAATTGCTTGAACTGGAATACTGTCAACAAATTAGAGGTGACGCTATATTCTAGTCACACTATGAACACAGAAAGGTCGCTGTTAGCAATTTTTTTTCTTTCACATGTTGAAGTCAATTTTATAATGGACAAAGAAACCGTAGCACTTTAGTGTGACACTTTTTGGCTTTTCATGGAAAAGGGCACCGATAAAGTGCGAAAAGTGCGACAAAGTGGCCGCTAAAGTGCGACAGTTGGTAACCCTGATCCAAATGAGGAAAATACTTTATTTCAGATAAAACCTTTCACACCAAAATTACGCCAAGATTTTTTCTTGGCGGGGTGACTAAAAACTTTCCCGCCAGTCACCATCGAAATACACCAGTTGCAGTTGGACAACAATGATGAGTATATCATCAAAGTTCTCTCATCATTGTTCTATATGGCAGAAAGATGGCGTCTTTCACGCTTTTTGCTTACATCAGTGAGCTGTAAGATCTTAAAACAAAGATGAGTTGAAAAACCAATAATCTTTGCAGAAAGATGAAAGATCTTAGATGTAAGATCCTAGTGCTAAAAAACGGCCCTATTGTAAAACCGGCACAAAACTAGAAACGGATAATATCAGATAAAATACAGGCTAGCTAACCTAAATGTGATCAGACCAAAAAACGTTTCAAACACTTCCCACTATAAAGGCGGAATTAAGTTCAAAACACTACTTCACATTTCAAATCTTAAGAGGAAATATCTGCTCTAAGATTCTAAAGCTGTCGCGTCAGACTTGACCCACTTCAAACGCTGTTAAGCGAATCGTCATTAGTCGGCACTTCTTTTGAAGAGTGGTGCAAAGGGTTGCACTGGGTAGCCGACTGTGCTTTTCAGTCTTGATCGATTTTAAGAAACTAAACAGTCTTTTTACTGCATCATTTGAAAGTTGCAAACAGAAGATAAATTTGACTGCTTTCAAGACGTTTCCAAACTTCTTACGTCCAGTAGGCGTTTTTACAATTGCGACACATTTCCAGAACAAAACTGGGTCAACACTTTGACAGTCCATGTCATCTGGGGGGGGGGGGGAAACTAAAGCCAATTCTGGGCACTCCCTTTCAGTGCTTGCTTTTTTTTCACGAAGGAAGTCCAGAGGACGTGAAAAAAGATTGCAGGGTCTAGCTTCTCCTGAAATTGTGAAAGACAGATTCACAAGCCCAACAAACTTGTTTCTGCTTTTTTGTAGAGTTCTCTGACCATACTCTTGATGTTTTTCTGATTTCGATGAATTGGGGATCAGACATCAAATCCGACAGGCAGTATTCAGCGTTCAAACCAAGATACACCTGGTAAAGCTTAAGGTAATTGTCTTCGTTAACCAAGTTTACATCCTTGCATTTTTGTGTTTCTGGAGGTAGGAAACAGCAAAGAAATTCATGCAGAATTTCTTCACTACAGATTCTACGTACTATTCCAACTTGGAAAAAAAAATGGTCGCCTCTCTCTGGAAAAGCGTATTGAATTCATTGAATATTTCAAAAGCATATTTTACAAACTCCATCAGTACCTGCTGATAGGGGTTCCTTAGTGTCAATAAAACTGTTCGTTACCATGCGATAAGTCTTCTACTGCTAAATCCGGCCAGTAAAGTATCACAGCGTCTCATTGCTCCAACAGCCTCTTACAGTTTGTTGAAAAGAAAGCCATCATGTAGGAGCAAGAGCAACAAAATTTCTTTCTGGAACTTGGGTGAATATTTGAAGTTGCTTGTATGCATGTATTCGCTCTGTACTATGCCTAAAATTTAAAATTACAGTTTAACAAAGATCCTCAAGTCCCTTAGGCAGCCTTTTGCAGGAATATTGAGCACACAAATTGAAAAGATGACACGGGCACTTCAATGCCACAACCCAATGATACTTGGTTGTGATGAGTGATGACCGACTATAGCAACAGCCTATCATAGAGTTAGTATTGTCTGTACAAAAGCCAACCCAGTTCCGTAAGTCAAAACCTTCCCTTTCCAGAGCTTGCAAACACTGGCTTAATTTGTCAAAAACCCCATCTGCAGTACTGTCTGGGTAAGAGAATATATCAAGCATATCAAATTTCGTCTCTATGCCACTATAAGCAAAAGTGACGCAAATCATCAGCTGTTTATCAGCAGACACGTCCGTGGTTTCATCTACAATTATAGAAAAACAGAACTGTTTCAACATACCCACTAGTTCTTCATTGTAGTGTCGCTCAAGTACCTGACGCACCACGTTTGTCACTTTCTGTTTGCCCATAGCAAGCCTATTCAGTAGGTCTGGCCCTGGTAATGACTTTGCTAACTTTGTGAGGCTGTTGCACAGGCTGTAAGGCAAATCATGCTCTACTAGGAAGCATGCAATTTTACTTTCAATCTCCAACGAACGATCTTCAACTGATTTGTCTTCGTGCTTAGATCCAGGTTTTCTCACTAGTAAGGTACGCTGACGTTGTGGCATGCTTCCGCGAGGTTGCCTTACCCTGAGAACAGCTTTAGTCTTTCTTGCAGCAATTACAGTAGAACTTCCCCTCTCTTCCTAGCTGAAATTTAGTTTTTCCAAAAATATTGTCAAAAATAAGAAAACTTACATAATTTAAACATCCACAGAAACGGGTCAGTTTTCTTTAGTACATCTTTTCCTTTTTTATTACTGTATGGTTCAGTTTTCTCTGACATTTTCACTTGATTTGGGAAATTCGACTCCAACTTTGCCCCCCCCACCAGAATTTTGACAAAATTACACCACTGGTTGGAATATGGATCTAGTGATCTACCAAGGATGTAGTTGCAAACCATGCGCTGGATTACCTCTATTCCCTTTTGAATCAAAACACTTGACAAGTTTAAAAAATAATTGCTTGTGCATCTCTTTTGCAAAAATAGAAATAGTGAATTATCTGAAAAATGGTCACATAGATGGGAAAAAACCGTGACTGAAAAAAATAAATAGCTATTTGCCTCTTTGTGACCTAATGTCTTTTTTCAATTTTTAGTTTTTTTTTGGGGGGGGGGCTTTGTTGTCACAGCAAAAAAATCTCGTCAAAGATGCGTGTTCTTTGTTTCTGTTTTCTCAAGATAAAAGAATAAATGTGAAAGATAAGTATATGCGTTTTTTCGTCTTCCTTTATTTTTTGTCTTCTGCTGATACCTGTATTGATTTACTGATATACTTGCATAAATACACTCTATTGGTATTGCTTATTTTCTAAACTTTAAATTATCTTCTAGATGCTTTCCATCGACAAATAACGGACATAGATCTTGTGTTGGCATGCATTGGAGACTTAAACACGACATACCGGGGTGGAATAGCATGGCCATTTATTTATGGCGTTGGTAAGTTATTAGGCTAAATTGATTGTTATTACTTGGCAAAATTCCAAGAAAATTAGCTGAAAGTTATCAAACCTTTAATTCACTTGTTATCATGTTCAAGGTATCTTTTTCGCTTTAAATATAACCATTATTATTATTATGATTATTAATTTGCAAACCCGTCATGCAAAAAATATGAAGACAGGACTTAAAAAAAAGAAATAAAAATCACAATAGAAACAAGAACAAATAATTACAAAACACAACAAGTACTTCAGTAAGTTATTGGATCAATACCAAAGACCTAGTGTGCTTTAGCTTCGATAGATGAGTATTATGGTTCTAGGCGTTTACCCCCCCCCTCCGGCATTAACCCGCCGGAAAATACTCTCCTGGCGTATAAACCCCCGTGGGAAATACTCCCCCCGGCGTTTACCAACCCCCCGAAAAATACGCACCGCGGAAAATACTCCCCGTGGAAAATACCCCCTGCGAACCCCTCCGTAAATACCTCCGTCTCAGAAAATACCGACCCCCCCGTGGAAAATAAGACTTTCCAAATTTGAGAATATTATTTGAGTTATTTCCGTAGGGGGAAGGAATTTTGGTACTTGTGTATTATACGCCACTCACTCAAGTTTACGCTGTGTAAAACTCGAGAACAAACTGGTTTCTTCGTTAGTTTTTATGATACTTTAGAAACAAATTTGGGCTATATATTTGCACATAAAGGGGAGGGGGATAAAGTATTTGGACAGTTTGAATTCAGAAAACAATTCTAACTTCATAATATGCAGAATAATTGTATCTAACACATTTTACATGCAGACCCGCTATGCTTTACCCCGGAATTTTTCATTCCGGTACTTGCTGGATTTCCCAGTATTATTTAAAAACGACCAGAAATTAAATTTTAAAAAATCAAGTTTTTTCAACTGACAGTAAGGAGCAGCATCAAACCTTAAAACGAACAGAAATTATAACGTATATGAAAGGGGTTGCCTCCTCTTCAAGACCTCGCTCTCTACGCTAAAGTTTTTTTTTTAGAATTTTGAAACACAGTTTATCATTGTAATTAAACGGCCATTGTGTTTCAGGAATTGTTCTTAAGGAATTAGGACAAAAGGTCAAAACTTTAGCGTAAAGAGCAGGGGCTTGTGCAAGGGGCAACTTCTGTAATTTATGTAGCAATTTCGGTTCGTTTTAAGTTTAGGTGTTGCTCCTTACTTTCAGCTGAAAAAAACTTGTTTTTTTTTAAAATTAATTTCTGACCGTTTTTAAATAATACAGGGAAATCCGGCTCTCTCTAAATTAAAAAAGCCGGTACTTGTGTATTATACGCCACTCACTCAAGTTTACGATGTATTAAACTCGAGAACAAACCTGTACTTTACTTTAGAAACATGTTCGAGCTATATATTTACACATTAGGGGGGGGGGGGTAAAGAATAGTGGGTCTGCATGCAAAATGTGTTAGATACAATGATTCTGCATATTATGAAGTAAAAGTTGTTTTCTGACTTGAAACTGTTCGAATACTTTACCCTCCCCCCTAATGTGTAAAAATAGAGGCCAAATTATATATTTACTATATAATCTGCCAATAGTCTTTGTCTTGTCTCACGCTAAGCTGAAAGAAACTAACGAAGAAACCGGTTTGTTCTCGAGTTTTACACTGCGTAAACTTGAGTGAGTGGCGTATAATACACAAGTACCAAAATTCTTTCCCCCTACGGAAAAAAGTCAAATAAAATTCTCAAATTTTGAAAGCCTTATTTTCCACGGGGGGGGTTATTTTTCGCAGGGGTATTTTACGTGTGGGGGGGGGTAAACGCCTGGGGGGTAAACGCTGGCCATCGAGTATTATATACAGACACTTATTATTCTACAGAGATAACAGGGTCAGCTAAGTTGAATTTTACGATGAGGTAAGAGTTCCGGGTCTCTGGGGCGAAAAGTAGAAGATATCGCTATTTGAAGCTGATTCAGAGCTTTAGGGTATAATTTCATATTTAAGCAACTCCATTACCTCATTCCTTAAAATATTATTTCTTGAAATTAAATGATTAATATTCATCATAAATTAACTGCTGCAAAACAATGTTTAAACTTCAAATAACCCTATTAGGGAGTGATAGATCCAATGATTTTAAAAATCAGGTCTCTTAAAATGTTTAAGTTCAAGTAGCAAAAATAACGAAAGTATACTTTCCTATGAGAAGTACAAAATTCTTCGCAGCATTCCAGCAGAAAAATTGCAACGATGATCACATGGATTGCCGTAAATTATATTAGCCGTTAACCTAAAATTGTTTTGATGACCTTCTATTTTCTAAACTCTCTATATATTTTATATAGGACAATATCTTATAAACAATTCAGTTTTTTATCTGCGACTTTTCAACTTTTTCAGGTCGATAAAACAGTGTTTTTCAGATGCAAGTAAAGAGTAAAGTTGAAACTTAAAAGAATAAAACTAGTTCTTCCAAGTTTAGAATTTTTAGAATTCTGTAAAACCAGCAATTTTCTTAAAACTGAGTTTGCTCGAGTTTTTTTTAGATCGACAGCCTACTTCAGAACTTTTCCGCTCCTTTCCCTGTTTTTGTGTCAGTTTTGTGTTTTCAGTAAAGCGCTAGTTTTACAGAATTATAAAATATAGGGAGTATCACGAGTCAGTTTGTTTGAATGGTCTTGCGAATAACTCCGAAGCAATAATTTTGTTCGGTTTAAGCTTCAGTTTGGTTATTTAATTCCATCGCCAAAATTTGTTTTTTATTTTATTCATAGTCCACCTGAATCAGAACTTTAAAAACTATGCGACCTCTTCCTTGCTCTTGTGTGAGGTGTTTATTACAATACAATACTAGTTTCTTTTTTACCATCAATGGCTTATTGTCACGTGTTTTTGATAAGTCGATTTGTTTAGTAAAGCCCTGTCCTCTGACTAAAAGTGCTTGAGGGTAATAACTATAATTCAAGACATTGTATCTTTCCACCAATGATTGCTAGTAACAGCTAATACACTCAGTCAGTGGTAGCTTTTACTTCGTTCTTCGTCATTTGTTTGTTTTTTATGTTCTAATGAGGTGACCTGTATTTTTTTTCACGATGGAATAACGTAGGTTTCAAAAAGACCAAAAATGTGCAACATTTTCTATTATCCAGAAAGAATGTTAGCCTGCCAAAAAAAAAATCAATTCTTTGTGTAGAAGTAATGTATCACATTCGGACGTTCACTGAAAAAAGTCAACTGGGAAGCACGCACCCCCAAACTCCTGGAAAGCCAAAAATAAAACCTCTGTTTGGGAAAGTTGACTGGCAAAAGTAAATGACCAGTTCACTAAACATGTTGACTTAAATGTTCAAACAATGAAATTCTGTGAGCTACAAAAGAGGGAACAGACTTATCTTTTTTTTGTATATTTTTCAGGTGTTTATATTAAAACTGGCGAGATTTTCCCAGCAATTTTTCCTGACAAAGGGCCAGACATGTCTCTTCGCACAGCTAGAATATTCACCAACGGCCAACAGCAATTAATGGACATATATGACTGTGGACTTGGTCTCATGAGGCTAGGTCCATTTACATATCCACCTCTCAGAGGCGTAGATTTATGGTTACAACAATCAGATGATCTAATCGTTTCTCATTTATCCCCGTCCCCAGAAGTAGAACCGCCAAATTTTTCCCAAAAAATTCGTGCTGCATTGAACTTTATTAGAAAGCACCAGTTTCCAGCAATAACCGTGTTTCCAGATGGCCGACCAAAATTTTATAGGAAACTTGAAAACGGCGGAATGTGGATCGAAATTCAGTACTAAAGATTTACAGTGATTTCTTATCAGCTAATATTTGAAGATTTAGTGATTCAGATTAAATATCTACTGAGAAACTAAGTACTTTAGTGATTATAATTCTTAATTTCAATCCGCTGCTTTTAAATTAAGATACGGACTTTTTAACGGTTGTTGTTGCTGTTGTATATTTTGCTGTTTTGCGCGGTGTTGACAAAGTGATATTCGTTTCCCAGTTATGTTTTATTATTTGGGTTTGTTGAATTTTAATGTTATTAAAGTAAACATATTTTCTTTCCAGTCTCTAAGGCTGATCTCACACACTTGCTTCGCTAGACATCAATATCTGGGTAAAACTCATTTTTGAACAGTCATGATTTGTGTCCGTTTTCTTGAGACCTTCCAAATGATTCAGAAGGATTTTGTCTAGACATTAATGTCTAGCTTGTTAGACATAACAACAGAACATAAACTAAAAGTTTTAAGTTTTACATCGTTGTGTAGATCTGGTGCACGTTGACTAACACCAAAGTTTCTAATTTCATCCACAATCGCTTCAATTTTAAATGGAAGGCGAAAGAAAAATGAAATGAAAATGGATCCTTGAATGAAACGCTATTAAATTTACAATTGAAGTATACTTAAATAATAGACAATGGGGCCAATTTAACAAGGTATCCTTGAATCTTATTTCTTTTATCAATTACTCAATCTGGTCGAATGTCATTCACGATGGGACAAGGACCACAAATCTTGCAAGGAAAGATTCCATACCAGACTAACCCTGCTTTATGAATAAAATAACCGCTCAGAACTTCAAATAAGGATTAAAATAGTAGTTTTTCAAGCAGGCTTTCAATTTAGATAGACCTATACTCACATTTTTACCAAAAGAAATGTATCTATGTACTTCTCCTGTGGAACTATAGTAAAGTCTTCTTAAGCTTGCAGTTTTTGCAGTATGTTGCTATTTCTCAATTATTAAACTAACTATTCGGGTAAAAACAAACAAATCTATGTGAGGAAGAAGGGGACATAAGTTCAAGAAAATTAGATTAATTAAACAGAAATAAGAATAGAGAGAATGCAATAACGTCTAAGTTATATAACTTTCATTATCAGTTCATATTCCCATAGATAGATTTTATGCAAAAAACGAGTTTCCGTAGCGAAAACTGCATTTTGTTCCAGTGTTTCCCTTGTATTCCAAACCTCATTCAGAACTTTTACACCATTGATGATACTGAGAAAATCTGCAAACTATGGAATCAATTTTTTTAAACTATTTTGTGAAACTCAGCAGCCTTTAGTTCGCTCCAATACAATTTTTCTGAGTTTTACAATTTTTTCTGATTTTTTCTGAGTAAAACTTTTACACCATTGATGATAGTGAGAAAATTGGCAAGCTCATCCAAATTTATAGATGGAACCAATTGTTCCTGAGGCTATTTTGTGAAACTCAGCAGCCTTTAGTTCGCTTCAATACAAAATGACGCAAACAAACACTATCCCTGCTTGAACATAAAATTAAATACCCAGCCAGAAAAGACAGTTTATTGGGAATTGGGCCTAAGAGAGTGGGATTATCGCAATTACTAGGAACATGAGGGAAAATCAGAGACAATGCTCTAGCGCTACCTGAAGTAAAGAGCCATAAGGCTTGCAATATACTATATATTTTTTTAAATACCCCTTAGATGGAAAGGGTGGTCGTATACAACTAAGAGGGCCTCATTCATTTGGAAACTGATAAGTTCTAGTGCTCTTCTTAAGAGCCAAATGTAATTGGGGGGAGCTAGACCGTCCTACATCCCCCCATAATTACCGTCCCATTTGGAAAACCAGTTACATTACTCGTATTCCCAAAAAAGACTCGAGCTGGATTTTAATGGAGAAAGACTGATAACTTTGACACCCCCTTCTAGCTAATTTATGAGACTTTTTTAGCAAAATTGGTAAAAATAATAACTGAACCACTTATTGATCCTTAGTAGTCTGACAATATGTGATAGATGTCTACACGACATTACCTAATCTGTCTACTGGATTTTTTCTACAAACTAGTGGATGAACCAGGTAAAAAGCTTAACCTCACAACAATAGATTTTATAAAAAGTTCCGGTCCAACAAAGTTTAATATTTTAATTGAAAAACTACTCGCAGAATTCTCCTTACATCCTAATTTTATGTCTTCTATTCGAAGTTTTTTTTTATGAAATCGATTTCAAATAATAAAGTTAAGGAAGTTTTCTCAGATCCTAAGCCTGTTACTCCTGGAGTTCCTCAAGGGAATATTTTAGGCCCTATTTTGTTCCTAGCCATGATCAGCAATTTTACCAATGATTTTTACAGTAATAGAAGCATGTTGATGACTGAAGCTTAGTGTGAATATTTGATAAATGTAACCTCAGCAGAGCTGCAGCAGCCATTGAAAGAGTGAGACAGGAGTCAACGTCTTCACCAATGACTAAATCAAACTAAGATTAATATATTACCATTTCATGTCTTAAGAATCTTAACCCCACATTTAATCCTCCTGTCCTGAAAAACTAATTGTAAACAAAACTAAACTACTAGGAATAGCCTGATCTTGAATGGGAGGGGCTGATCTTAAATGATCTTAAATGAGAAGGGCTGATCACTCTTGATCTTAAATGGGAGGTGCTGACCTTAAATGATCTTAAATGGGAGGTGCTGATCACTCCTGATCTTAAATGGGAGGTGCTCACTGCAAAATTGCTAAAAGGAGAAACGCTAGATCACTAATGTTAAAATTAATTATACAATTTCGTGTTCCATAATCCCACCTTTTAATAATTTGCTTTATCTTGTTTAAAGGTGAACCGCATTGAAAAAAAAACGCATTGAAAAAAAGTTACTTCCGTATTATACAGAACAACCTCAAAAAGTGAAGTTAGGTTAATCATAAGGAAATCTACCAAAATATGATGAAAATATAATACTTTAGTAACAAAATTATGTTAAATACAACAAATTATTATGGAAAGCAGACCGTCCAGAAAGCATTACAAAGTAGTTTTTCCCTTCAGCCTAATACGTGTAATTGTCTCCGAATACAGACAGCTATAAACTGCTTATCTCAGATACAACAGAGCAATTTTCTCGAGTGTCGTGTTTAATACGGAGGTATAAAAAAAGAAAAAAAAACAGAAACGTGTTCTTTTAATTATTTCGTGTACCCTGAAAGATCAAAAATCTTAAATGTTAGCTAAGTTTGATTTAGTTTCTTTGGATTAAAGAGGGCTGAACCTGAGCATGGATTTTGAAAAAGAAACTGCTTAGATATTTATAAACACTGTGATGATCCCTCAGATTTCCCCCCTAAAGGACCTTTAAGGGACAAGGGCAGATCTAGAGCAAAACATTGGTTGAAGTATAATATGACAAGCTCACTAATGAGCAAAATATTGGGGGGATGTGAATAAGGTGCCAATAATTGACTGAATTGACAAATGTATTCTAACCTCCTGGGACCTGATGTCCAACCGGTTGTATCTTCGTTTACGAATTTTTATCATCCAACCTACTACAAATCGGGACTTAAAGATTGCCTCCTTTTCTGCAAGAGGCGTTTGCTGCCATCTGTGATTTTTTTCAGTCCAGTAACAGTAATGGAGGCCGAACCAGGAGCAAGTGAAATAAAGGAAATCAACTTACGAAAAAGGTCAAAAGGTAAGAAATTAGACAAAAAATATAAAGAGATAGGCTAGACAATAGAAAAAATCAGTCGATATACCCTAAGACCGAAGTATTGACAGGTTTGATTTTTAACGAATTTATTGTTATTGCTGCCATCTGGCAGAAGA
Source organism: Artemia sp. Qi Xiang Cuo (assembly GCF_049724085.1). NCBI lineage: Eukaryota > Metazoa > Arthropoda > Branchiopoda > Anostraca > Artemiidae > Artemia > Artemia sp. Qi Xiang Cuo. Next base: position 77,228,467 of record NC_142794.1, on the reverse strand, counting down.
ACTTTCAGTCTTGTACAATGGGTTGTACATTCGGTCTTCCCTTTGAAGTCCAACGGGTTGGAAGATTTAATTTTATTTTTTCAATTTTATTTAAGATGTCTGTTATTTTTACTTTTTAACCTATGCAATTTTAAACATAGTTTTTAAGTAATTTTTTTTTTGCTGCTCCTTATAGCCAAATATAACAATGAAATAACGTTATTTTTTTGGCTTGGTGTTGTGGTCAGTTATTAGTAGCAGTCAGTTATCACAGAATGACTGGTACCCCGTTTTAGTTCAATAATATTTAAGTGATTTGTGTTTATGGCGTGTATTTATTGCGGAGATCTATTTTTTGTTTATATATGTATGAATATGTTGATGTTGTATGTTTGAATTGGCTTTTGCTTCATTTGATTTAGTTCTTATTTTGTCCTTGATCTACTTATAATTTTGCGTTCTTATTTGATTTTTATTGGTTTTGTCGATATTTATCTCGTGCTATCGTTTTCTTTTCTTTAGCTTTTTTTCATATTTTGCTCAGTCAGTTCTATGGTTTTTCATTTAATAAATAAATAAATAATATATTAATTAATTATCTATCTATATATTTTAATTATTTGTATCTATACTCTCTACATTCTGTTTTCTCTACACCTTTTTTTCTCAACATTCTATTCGTATTAAGAACTCTTTTTATACAGCTTTCCACCGTTTCGGGATTTATTTTTGCCACTTTTTCGGTTTAATCCCAACATTTTTTTCTTCAGTGAGGCCATTTAAATGGAGTTGTTGTATGTCTAAAGTTTCATACTGTGAGGTCTAAAGCGCTAACAGTTTTTTTTTCTTTTGCATTATCCTTGTAAAAAGCCTTGTCTTTGATTTAAAACAGCTATATCCGCGACATGTAATATAGCGTAGACTGAAACGACCCTGAGTGGTGTTTACCTGGCAACACATGTGCAACAGATGCAGACCAAGTGTCTTCTGATAGTGAAGAAGAGTCTCAAGGCTTTCTAGATCTGGCTAATCTCAATGATTTCTCAGTCCTATTTGACGAAGAAAATGACGACATTCCACTAGCGCAGCATATTCCAGCATTCAAAACTGATTCCGTATCAACAAGTCGCTCAGGAAAAAATCGCCGCCCCAACAAAATGTGGACCAGTTCAGGTACCTTGAACGAGCATCATTCATACATTCCCTTGTACTCATATTCAAGTCAACGGGAAAGCTGGAAGCCACATGAATACTTTTTGAAGTACTTCCCCGACTCATTTTTTTAGACAATGACTTTCGCAATGAATTATCATTACTAGAAGGCCACAAACAAATATTTGCTCGCTAGTGCCTCCGAACTGAAGGCATTCTTTGGCATTTTGATTATCATGAGTAACCTGAAGTTTGCTCGTCTTCGAATGTTTTGGAGCAAGAAATTTCGAGTCCCTATCATCTGCGAGAAAATGCCTCGAGATCGGTTTTTCAAGCTTAGACAGAATGTGAAGTTCCTTTTGTATGACGAGGTTGACGAGGATACAAAACGAAATTATCGTCTTTGGAAAGTGTGCCCCTTGCTGAGTTTTGTGCGAGATGAGTGTCTCAAGCTTGAGCGAGAACAATTCGCTTGTATTGACGAGCAAATGATTCCTTTTGCTGGGTGATGCAGCTTGAAGCAGTACGTACCAAATAAGCCAAATCCTCTTGGCTTGAAGAACTTTGTTTTAGCAGGCTTATCAGGTCCGGTGTATGATTTCGTAATCTATCAAGGAAAGACAACCTTTGTGCCAGAATTACAAGCTAAAGGTCTAAGTAGTGCTGCTGTGCTACACCTATACCAAGATCTAATTGAAGGTTCATATCTTTTCTTCTACAGGGACTTCACTAGCATGTCTTTGCTTGAACAATCATCTGAACAGCGGATAACTAGAACCGGCAAAATAGTTAATAATTAATTTTAAAGTTCATCAATGAAGACCGATCGTGAACTACCGAGAAATGGACGTAGGATGTCCATTACATTCACGCCAGAAGATCGAGTTGTAGCCGTTACGCAGTGGTACGACAACAAGCCCATTTTTCTAGCTCCAAGCTGCTATGGCGAAGAACCCGAGCTACCTGTGTCAAGATACAACAAGTCTGAAAGAAAATATATGGATATTCCCAGTCCTCTTGTGGTAAGATAGTACAACTAGAACATGGGCAGAGTCGATCTCTGTGACCGCATGGTGAGTTATTACAGATTCAGCAGCAGGACAAAGAAGTGGCCAGTTAGAGTTCTTCACCATTTCATTGATTTGGCTCTTTCGAATGCCTGGCTACTCTAAAGGCAGGATTCAATCAAAGGAAACAAACCCAACAATCAGTTGATTGACTTCAGATTTCAGGTAGCTGAATATTTCGTTGAAGATCTTCGGCGATCAACCGAGGGCGACTTTGGCAAATGTGAAAACGATAATGATGAAGATAAACTCGAGCAGTCGGCTAAACGAAAAAAAGATGCTCTTTGCCATCCGGACCGGAAAGGAAATTGAATGCAAAGCATCTTCCTCGCTTCGACGCGACACTGAAGAATTCGGCTCGATGCCGGACGCCTGGATGCGAAATGCGAACGAAAGTGTTCTGCGAAGCATGTCAGGTCTATTTCTGCTTTCAGGTTGGCAAGCAAGTTCGAGAATGTTTTTCGGATTTCCATGAATGATAAAGGATAATTTTGTGTGTTATGTAAGCTGATCGTGAGATTTCTCATGGCATTTTGTAACTTGTATTTGAAAATTATATAAAGTTAAGTTCCAATGTCCAACATGTTTTACATCCCCCCCAGGCCCCCAGGACGTAAAAAAAATAAGACTTTCCTTACATCATCTTGTGCTATTTTTTATCGGTAAATTCCAAATTCCATATTCGCCCCTACTCAGGAACATACCCAGGACTCAGGAGGCTAAAAAAAGAGTGAAAAAAAAGAAAAAAATAGAGAAAGAGCGCGTCAGAAAAAATCTTGGGGGGCCCGTGGTTTCCCCCATGGATCCGCCAGTGCTAAGGGATGTTTTGGAGCCAGTCTCAAAGGGGACAGAAACAATGCAAAACATATGTGGTATGAAAGAACGCTCGTTCCGAGTTTTGTGTAAGTATTGAATGGTACCTTTTATTAAATGATATGTTTTCTGTTTTCATTTTTAACTTATTTGTTATACTGACTAATAGTACTTATTGCCGCAAAGTGTAACTTGACGATGCCCATTCAATTGGTTTTTTGAACAAAATGATTTGATGATGATTTGATTGCCTTAATTATTTTTTACATTTACAAATTATAGTTGCTTTCCATGGAAGCATTGAATTGAACATAAAAAGCGTCTTTCGTATAGATTGTTAGTTTTGGGAGGCCCCAAAGAAAATAGGAGCCAATATTTATATACAAAAACATGCAATGTAATCTGTTATTTCGACTCTGAAATATAGAAAATCGGTTCTCTATTTTCAGTAGGTCCATGATTCTGAAGGGCTTCCAAGAAAGTCCCGCTCATCTCTTATCTACAATTTTTTTTTTTCCAAAGTTTGCTGTTGCGCTAAATTGAAGGTTTTCTAATTTCGTTAAGTTTTATGTTTTGGCAGCTTCATAGAAAGTACGGCCAATATTTATTTACAAAAATTGGGATCATGCAAAATCTACTACTATTTTGACTTAAAATATTGAAAATATTTATGTACTTTCTATAAGCTGCCTGTTTTTGAGGCCCAAAGTGAGTGAGTGTCCGAAGCTAAGCTTTTTTTAGCTTATATACATGTCTTAGCAATGTCCATAACCAATATTCCATATTCGAAACCCCTTTTGTTCGATCCTATATCCAATTTTCGAGTGAACATTGCATATTTATTTTTCTTTGTTTGCCAGGAGCTGGAATGCTTTTGGAATAGTGCTTTAGTGGGGATAGAAATTAACTAGAAGAGGTCAAAAATCTGATTATAGTTCACCATGCCGAAAATCCTTGTCTTCTTGTACAAGCTGGGTTAAACGAATATAAATTGTTGAAAAATAGTAGCTCTTAATTATAATTGGTACTTGTATAATATACCCCCTACCGGTCAAGAAGTGAAGTTAGGTTAATCCTAATAAAATATGCCTAAGCATGATAAAAATATAATACTTTAGAAACAAATTTGGGCTATATATTTGCACATTAGGGGGTTGGGTAAAGTAGAGCGGGTCCGCATGAGTAGGGACCTATCATGAGTTCCTGGGCGAACACAACTGATGCCATCTATAATATGTTTTATGGTTTTTCTCACTGAGGATGTTTTTTCATGGTTTTTCTCACTGTGGATGTTTTTTCATGGTTTTTCTCACTGTTGCTGAATTTTAACATAAGTTCAACAACATTGCTGAATGTAAACATCTGGTTATTGGATGATTGTTTGATGGTTATGTGTGTTGGTCAATTTATATGTTGTTTTCTTCGATGTCAACATAAGTTCAACAACAAAAATTTCTGGATGTAGACATCTGGTTATTGGATGATTGTTTGATGGTTATGTTTGTTGATCAATTTATTTGTTGTTTTCTTGGATGTCAACATAAGTTCACATCAACATCTGCTGGATTATCGAGTCTAACAGGACAGGCTCAGTGACACCTCTTTCAAGGTCAATTTGTTTATTGCTTTAGAAAAGCATCAAATGTATTTTCACTACAATAAACGTCCCGAGGGCCTGAGTTGGACAGGGATCGATATGGTCGTTGGTTATATATTTCCGTGATTTCATCTAAATCATGAATAAAAGCCGCACTATTTTTCAGCGTACAATATTTTGAAATTAATAGACGAATCGTTCTTATCATTCGTTCAGCCAACGCAGCATTTATCGGGCTGTGATTATGATAGAGTGTTGTATTATATTTCAATAGAACCTTTTGCACATGAGGATTAATAAATTCGCTACCACGATCCAAATGAATTTTTTCTATAGCAATCCTGTTCAAGAATACTTTCTAAAGCATGAGCAACTTCAACACCTCTCTTTGACTGCAATGGAATGGCATAGGCATAGCGACTAAAGACACTGATTGCCACTAGAATGTATTTGTAGGGTGCTTTGTGACGCCATTGAATCGCGTCTAAAGTTAAAAGATCAGCTTGCAAGATTTGCAGAGAGAAAAGGGCCTTAGTTTGTCGATATTGTTTACCACGAAGCCTGTGATTCCGATGCAGTGTGTAACTCGGTTCATTTTCTAGATACTCTTGCTTTTTATAATGTGCTGCCATCTATGTCCGAGGCAACTTTAGAAAGCCTTGTGGGGGAACTTAAACATAAACATGTTTCAGAACTTCATCCATTTTGAATGCAAACACGTAGTGTTATGTCCACTACCCTTTTGCACAGTGGAGGGTGAATCAATACGTCTTTGCTTTTGACTAGCAGTCACTGGTGTTATAAAACCATTGCTGCTGCTGCTGCTGCCGCTAGTGTTTTCCAAGCTTGAATCTTCTTCTTTTTTAAATGGTGGTGTTGACTGATTTTTTTTTTGTGGTGGTGATTGGTGAATGGTGGTGGTGGTGATTTTTTTTTTTCCAAAGTTTGCTGTTGCGCTAAATTGAAGGTTTTCTAATTTCATTAAGTTTTATATTTTGGCAGCTCCTTAGAAAGTACGGCCAATATTTATTTACAAAAATTGGGATAATGCAAAATCTACTATTATTTTGACTTAAAATATAGAAAATTATTTATGTACTTTCTATAAGCTGCCTATTTTTGAGGCCCCAAAGTGAGTGAGTGTCCAAAGCTAAGCTTTTTTTAGCTTATATACATGTCTTAGCAATGTCCATAACCAATATTCCATATTCGAAACCCCTTTTGTTCGATCCTATATCCAATTTTGGAGTGAACATTGCATATTTATTTTTCTTTGTTTGCCAGGAGCTGGAATGCTTTTGGAATAGTGCTTTAGCGGGGATAGAAATTAACTATAAGAGGTCAAAAATCTGATTATAGTTCACCATGCCGAAAATCCTTGTCTTCTTGTACAAGCTGGGTTAAACCAATATAAACTGTTGAAAAATAGTAGCTCTTAATTATAATTGGTACTTTTATGATGTAACCCCTACCGCTCAAGAAGTGAAGTTAGGTTAATCCTAATAAAATATACCTAAGTATGATGAAAATATAATATTTTAGAAACAAATTTGGGCTATATATTTGCACATTAGGGAAGTGGGTAAAGTAGAGCGGGTCCGCATGAGTAGGGCCCTATCATGAGTTCCTGGGCGAACACAACTGATGCCATCTATAATATGTTTTATGGTTTTTCTCACTGAGGATTTTTTTTCATGGTTTTTCTCACTGTGGATGTTTTTTCATGGTTTTTCTCACTGTTGCTGAATTTTAACATAAGTTCAACAACATTGCTGAATGTAAACATCTGGTTATTGGATGATTGTTTGATGGTTATGTGTGTTGGTCAATTTATTTGTTGTTTTCTTGGATGTCAACACAAGTTCAACAACAAAAGTTGCTGAATGTAGACATCTGGTTATTGGATGATTGTTTGATGGTTATGTTTGTTGATCAATTTGTTTGTTGTTTTCTTGGATGTCAACATAAGTTCACATCAACATCTGCTGGATTATCGAGTCTAACGGGACAGGGTCAATGACACCTCTTTCAAGGTCAATTTGTTTATTGCTTTAGAAAAGCATCAAATGTATTTTCACTGCAATGAACGTCCCGAGGGCTTGAGTTGGACACGGATCGATGCGGTCGCTGGTTGTATATTTGCACGATTTTTATCTAAATCATGAATAAAAGCAGCAGTACTTTTCAGCTTGCAATATCTTGAAATTAATAGACGAATAGTTCTTATCAATCGTTCAGCCAAGGCAGCCTTTATCGGGGTCTGACTATGATAGAGTGTTGTATTATATTTCAATAGAACCTTTTGCACATGAGGATTAACAAATTCACTACCACGATCCAAATGAATTTTTTCTATAGCAATCCTGTTCAAGAATACTTTCTAAAGCATGAGCAACTTCAACACCTCTCTTTGACTGCAATGGAATGGCATAGGCACAGCGACTAAAGACACTGATTGCCACTAGAATGTATTTGTAGGGTGCATTGTGACGTCATTGAATCGCGTCGAAAGTTAAAAGATCAGCTTGCATGATTTGCAGAGGGAAAAAGGCCTTAGTTTGTCGATATTGTTTACCACGAAGCCTGCGATTCCGATGCAGTCTGTAACTCGGTTCATTTTCTAGATACTCTTGCTTTTTATAATGTGCTGCCATCTATGTCAGAGGCAACTTTAGAAAGCCTTGTGGGGGAACTTAAACATAAACATGTTTCAGAACTTCATCCATTTTGAATGCAAACACGTAGTGTTATGTCCACTACCCTTTTGCACATTGGAGGGTGAATCAATACGTCTTTGCTTTTGACTAGCAGTCACTGGTGTTATAAAACCATTGCTGCTGCTGCTGCTGCCGCTAGTATTTTCCAAGATTGAATCTTCTTCTTTTTTAAATGGTGGTGTTGACGTTGTTTGAGGACTATATTCTCTTAGTTTCTTTAGAATTTGCTTATTGCCAATAAGACTTTTGGGAAGTTAGATGCATTTAGAAGGTGTATAGATTATTGTTAAATGATAAAAGTCATTTATCATTATATATATATATATATATATATATATATATATATATATATATATATATATATATATATATATATATATATATATATATATATATATATATATATATATATATATATATATATATATATATATATGTATATATATATATATATATATTAGACCCTAAGATTGGCCACCACCCTCAGGTGATCAAGAACAAATTAAAAAGATCAATTGGATGAATTATCAATATATTGAATTATCCTACGAAGAACTCACCTGTATGAATGATTTATGTTGCTCTAGCAAGAAAATCATTTCCGCTCGTGAAAAAGCCTTTCATTTTAACTATTCAAAGGAGGAGGGCAAGATCTACATTAGTTCGCCCATTGCCAATGAAAAGGTTATTCTCAATGATAATCTAAAAGATGTTCTTGGCCTTAAGCTCAATATAATCAATGGTAAAAGTGCTGGAAACACCAATTTTATTTTTGATGACTATCCGCCTGCCTTCTCCACGGACACTTTTATATTTCTCTACGCTTCATTTGTGGAAATATCCCGGGTCGGCAATAGCAATGTTCCCCTCCTACGAGTTCTTGAACGGAAACCCAATCAAGAACATATTCACCACTACAATATAAAGCATCTTCAGTATATTCCCGTAAAGACTTCCTATTTGGAACTCTGTCAGTTAACACTAAGAACTGAATTAGGATCCCCTAGCAATATCAAAACGTTTGGTTGTGATTACATGCCATTTTTGACCAATTAAACAACAATATGTCTAATAAAAAAGTGGTATTTATTTGTCCTGATATTGACTGATATGTTAATAATCTTGGTCTAAGAGGTCTGGGCAATGGAATGAACTATTACAAAGGTTGCTCGTAAATGTCTGGCAGTCGGTTTGCAAAGCTGTTTTGCTCTGCACTACCTCTGGCTAGAAAATATATTGTACCGCTGCGACAGATTTTGCATCCTCTATACTATGCGATTGGAGCTCTGGCAATGATTTAAAAAAAGTACTTCGGAAAATCTTAGCTCCAGTGCGCGAACCCTTGGTGAGAGATTAAAATAAAATGGAAAAGGTTTAAAAAGGTCTAGAAACAGTGCATCACTCATCAGTCTCTACTCAGGTCAGAAACGAAAGACATCACCCAAGTCAAAGAAAAGAAGGAAAAAGGCAAGACGTACAAAAAGCACTAGAAGAAGAAGCCCCAGGAAGAGAATTGTTAGATCGAAACTAGATTTCTTTTCCTAAGATGTCTTATCTACCGCATAAGGATTCCCAACCATCAATCACCTCTTCATTGAATCTATTCAATGCAGAAAATTTTGATGTGAGTGTAAAACATGGATACTATGAACAATTTTACCCACAACAACCCCTCTCCGATAATATCCACTTTCAAATTTATTCCAATGAAGACTACTTTATAAATATGTCTTCGACATATATAGATTTACGAATGAAAGTCCAGAAATCCAATAATACATTGCCAATTCTTGCCGAGAGAATATCCTATGAAAATTGTGTATTACATAATTTATTTCGTCAAAACAGTGTCTACATAGATAGCACACTGGTGAGCACAAGCAACAATCTCTCGAATTATATGAGCTATATGCAATTCATGCTGATGACACCCAAGTTATACAAGGAATTGAGAGGCACCTCCAATGGATATGAATATATCACTAATACTGATAGTAAAGATACACTTAAAAATGCTACAACTAGTGAGTTACATCTAGTTGGAAAAATATATCATGAAATATTTAATATACCTCAATGGCTACCACCCAATATTAAAATGGATATAAAGTTTACGCTTGCTCCATCCAATTTCATTTTACGAAAGGAACTTGCTGTCAACCCTGATGTAACTCTCTCCCTCACCTCGGCAATACTACATTTACGCAAACAACAGGTTATGAGTTCTTTTGCTTTGACAGTGGAAAAACTGAGACTCAGTGGAAATAATATTAAACTACTTGTTACTCAAGCAATCACCAATCAGCGTGATATTACCACAGGCTCACGCACCTTCACCGACTCATCCTTTATCATGGCGAAATTCTTTCAAAACTAGCCTTGGCATTTGTTAAAATTGCTAGTGCTATAGGATCGTGGACTGGATGCCCACATAAATTTGAAATGCATGGGCTTTCATCTCTTGTCTGCAAAGTAAATGGAATCCTACTCTACAATCTATCTTTTGATGAATCCTATAGAATATTGTATGAGTTGACCATGCAAACCTTAAATCATGATTCACAACTATTTGAAAATGGTATAACCGAAGAAATGTTTGCTAAAATACATGGTATCATTGTATTGGATTTTTTTGGTACCCAGGATATGAGTATAGTACGTACGGGGAGTGTGCGTTTAGAGTGCACATTTTCCGACCCATTAGCTGAGAGTATTGCACTAATCTTGCTAAATCAATTTGAAACCTATTGAGAAATCACCCCCGAAGGCAGTGTTCTATTAGACTTGGCACCATGAACACCAGTCAAATAATCAATGTATTAAATATGGATTCATACATGTCCAAATACAGATCCTATTGTCTGCCCTCGGACTTTCTTGGAAAAATTCAAAGTGACAACAATACTCTAATTATTGTTAATAGCAGTCTATCGACTGTGAATACTGGCTATTGGTTATGCATCTTTCAAACAGCAAAGAATATAGAATTTTTGGATCCTCTTGGCCTACCCTATACATTTTACACTCCTCACATCAGTAACTATATTGAGAGCTGTGGGAAAACTATTATTCAAAATCAGAAGAGAGTGCAGGATCTGACGACTAAAAGCTATAGCTTCTTTGCACTACTATATTTCGTGTTCAGATGTCAAGGCTATGCTTACTAGCAGTTTCTCAGCATTTCTGTTGACAATCCACGTCTGAACGACTATATGGTGGAAAATATCCTATCAGACCTGTATAATAATGGCTTTAGTGCCCTACGAGTAAAGTGATTAAAAAATGTATGTGAATTCAAAGCCAGGGTCACATTTTGTACAGTATAATGTAAATTCACTCTTGTCATATCTCTTTGTATAGTCAATGATACTATTTGCGTTCATATTATGAAATTCACGTGTTTCAATTTGTATATTTGAAGCAATATCACATACAGTGTTTTCAATTGGTGAATCACATTCGATAACTGCCAAATAAAAATCACTATGTTTATAGTCATAATAGGCAGTGTTGTCACAACGATGACGTATAAACCAAATTGTCTTGTTACCCCAACAGTTGAATCGCAGACCAGATTCTTCCTCCCAAAATAATTTAAATCCACGACCATACAACTCTCGTAGAAATAAACTAAAATCACGTTTGGGGTTCTTTCCAATCATACCGGGATAAGCATTCTCCCACTGATCACATTTGTCATAGTGGCTATTGGAGCACAGATTTCTTATAGGGTGAGAGTTACAAATCTCTTCAAGACATGAATTAAATTCTTTAATTTGTACTGCATATCCTCTATGTAATTTACAAGGTTCAGGTTCATTTAGGTTCAGGTTCAGGTTCATTTATTATTCAATCTTACATAATGACACTAAATATATACAGATATCTGGCAGTGAGACAAGATCGTTTTGCACAGATAAAAAAAGAAAAACAATAAAGAAATATACGGATTTTCATTCAAAATGGTAGACTTCACAAACAAATATAAATAAATCAATAAATGTAAGGTTAATTACTCACCACATCACGGCAGACACCCACCTGACGATACATAAACAACTCTCAACCAGCAATGGGACAAGAAGAAGGATATTAAGATCCGAGAGAGATCGAAAAATAAGAAGAGAGAAAAAAAAAAAAAAAAAAAAAAAAAAAATGAAAATATTATTTTACTAATAAATGTCCAAAAGGAATGATTTTATTCTATTTTTTAAAATTCTGATCGACACATTAAAATCAAAAATAGATTCATATTGGTTCCTCGCGGCAACCACACTATTTCGTAGAGAAAACCGGGACCTCTCTGAAATTATCAACGGCTGGCGTAGTTTGCGTATGCTGCGAGCTAGATGAGAAGATGGCGGAGCAACTGGGAACAAATCAAAAGAATAGAAATAACTGGGTAGTGACAGGAGATTATGATTAACCTTGAATAATATCGAGTTAAAAGTAACTGCAAGTTCAACAGGAAGAATATTCAATAAACAATATAAACTCTTTGTAGAAGACTTACTGGGGAAAGACGCTGGGGAAGGAAGATAACTTTTTAAAATACGAAGCGCCTTATTTTGTTGCCTCTGAAGCGGAATTAAATGGGATCTGAAAGTATTCAAGTAAATAAGTGGGCAATAATTTAGATAAGAATGAACAAGAGCGAAATAAATAGAACGCATAGCTTCGAGCGGCAAAATGAATTTCATACGTTGCATAATACCCACAGGATTGCATAATTTGCACTTTTCATTATATTCATCAATAATTGTACAATTCTCACATGATGTCCAACTGCCAAGAGTGTTCATGCATAGTGGACATGTATAGAACATTTTTTGGTTTCCGATGTCAACTCTCTAACAGCTAAAACGAAACTCATCCTCGTTTGATAAATTCAAAGGGAGGAATAGGACACGAGTAACTCTGTGACACCACCTCTTTCGAATGGGGAAGCCATCTAAAATGAATCTATGACAATCTTTTCAAAAGTATACTTTACTTTACTTAAAGCTCTTGCTCGGCAGCGTTGCCAGCGTAGAGGGAACCAGTCGTCAGTGCCGTCAGTCTTCTCCAGAGTGGTCGGTTCAGGGCGAGGGTTGTCGCTTCAGCCGGGTTGATGTTTCTGGAGGCGAACCGATCACGGATGACGTCCGCCCATCTGGTGCGTGGTCTTCCCCTAGGACGCCTCCAGCGATTTGCAGCTGGGTCGAAATCGAAAATGAGTCGGGCAGGTGTTTGGGCAGGCAGACGGAGCAGATGACCATACCAACGCAGTGAGCGAGACTCAAGCTGCTCGGACAGGGGTGGGAGTTTGAAGGACCTGAGGATTTCCGGATTTCGTACCCTGTCGGGCCATCGGGAGCGTTCGATTTTTCGGAGGTGTTTCGTCTGGATGGCATCTACCTTTAGCGTCTGTGTCTGAGTCAGCGACGAAGTCTCAGCAGAATAGAGCATAACGCTGGCAACCGAAGCAGAATATATTCGTGCTTTGGTGAGACGGCTGATCTGGGGTTTATGGAAGACTGTTTCTAGAAGGCGACCGAAGACAGAGTTTGCTTTTGCCGCTCTTGCTGATATTTCGGCATCTAGTCTTCCGTTTGAGCAGAAAATTGAACCAAGGTAGGTAAACTGCTTGACTACCTCTACAGTCTGGCCACAAATTTCCACGGATGACAGGGGGTTGGACGGCGTTTTCTCAACGGGCATTATCTTGGTCTTCGACCAATTTATTTTCAGACCGAATTTCTCAGCGGCAGAGGCCAGTGTTTCCAGTGTAGTTTTGAGGTCACTAATGTTTTCGCATATTCGCGCCACGTCGTCGGCAAAGTCGACGTCTGAAAGAACTCTTCCAGCAAAGTCTATGCCAAACGGCTGCACCTGCTGTGTTTTATTCAGGATGTGGTCTATTACACAGTTAAAGAGCTCAGGTGCAGCGGCACATCCTTGCCGGACACCATTTTTTATTTTGAAATATCCAGCAGGCCGTCCATTTACGATCACCGCACTTTCAGTGTTATTGTACAGCTCTTTGAGGAGACGGACGATTTTCGTAGGTACGCCAGCAGACTGGAGGATTAGCCATAGTGACTGCCTATCGACAGTGTCGAAGGCAGATCGAAAATCTACAAAGGCAATGTACGCCTTCCTCTTATATTCAAGAGTTTTCTCTACTAGCTGTCTAATCGTATGGATTTGCTCGGTGGTGGACCTGCCTGGCATGAAGCCAGCTTGCTGGGGGTGACGCAGGGCATGGAGGTATCTTGTTGCCCGTTTGAGAAGCAGCATAGCGAAGAGCTTTCCAGGAACTGAGAGTAAAGTTATGCCACGATAATTGATACATTCTGCTTTGCTCCCCTTCCTCTTGTAGGTTGGCATAAGTAGGCCCTTCTTCCAGTCTGAGGGGATTTTTTCAGAGTGCCACACAAGGTTAAACAGCATTTGTAGCCAGAGGATCATGGCTGGACCCCCATTTTTAAGGAATTCCGATGTTAGGCCACATATTCCTGGCGCTTTATTATTCTTTAGCTTGCGGGTGGCAGCTTTTATCTCCTCCGCTGTAAATTCAGGACCATCAGGAGCAGGTATGGTAGTAGCCGCAGCAGCTGCTAGCTCATGGTCCGTCTGGTCTGGTGGATCTGAGTTGAGCAGTTTCTCAAAGTGGTCCTCCCACTGGCGGAGGCATTGTGATTGGTCGTAGATATTCTCACCGCTATCGCTTCGAAGGTATGGCGTAGTTTGAGTGTGCTGACCTGACAGCTCACGAAGAATCTTGTAGGTGGCTCCACTGTCCTTTTTCTTGGCGGCCTCTTGCAGTTCGGATGCCTGTCTGTCAATAAAAGCCTTGCGGTCTTTACGCAACATGGAATTGCGCTCTTTGTTTAGCAGTCTGTATGTAGCCATGTCCCCGCCAAGACATGCTTCTCGCCTGAGCTCTATGATGGCAAGGGAGTGATTACTGATCCAGTCCTTTTTCTTCCGTTGCCTCATTCCAACAACGTCAGTTGCTGCCGCAAGAGTGTTCTCTTTGAAGGACTTCCATGCAACTTCACTATCATCGCATTGGCCAAGGACCTCAAATCTGTTGGATATCTCCACATGGTACCGCTCAGCCAGAGCGGGGTCCTGTTCGATGTGACCGGCATCAATTTTCCGAGAAGACTGGCTGTTCTTCATAGCTTTGAGGCGGAGCTTAATTTTGGGTGCTACCAGCCGGTGGTCGGTGTTCCCGAGCTCGGCGCCACGGTAGGTGCGGCAATTCTGGACAGACGACAGCCATCGTTGACGTAAGATGATGTAGTCGAGCATCTTCTTTGTTGATCCATCATTGCTATACCAGGTGTACTTGGCTATATTTGGTGTCTGGAACCATGTGTTCGCAATCCTTAGATTGTGGGCCAGACAACAATTCAGCAGCCTCTCTCCATTATTGTTTAGGCTATCCACTTTAACAGGTCCAACAGCGAGATCCCACAGGCCTGATTCGTTTGAAACACTTACATTCAAGTCTCCTAGGAGGAGGAGGTAGTCGTGGGGAGGTACAGAATATAGTTCAGAACTAAGCAGGTTATAGAAATCGTCTTTGTCTTCTTCATCAGCGTCGTTTGTGGGGGCATAGCACGTAATGACAGTTATTTTGCCGTGCTTCCCATCCAGTCTTGCGTTCAGGAGTCTAGGAGATACTGGTTTGAATGACAGGAGGGTCCTACGTGCAGCACTGTTCAGTACTAGGCCAACGCCTCCTCTTCTTTGGCTACCGCCAGACCACAGCAATGTGCGTTCTTCACCTATGTCCTCTTCACCATGTCCAGGGAGGTGCGTTTCGGTGACTCCAGCTATTGTGACTTTATATTTTTTTAGTTCTTTTGCTAAAAGAAGCTTCGAACCGGGTTGGTTCAGCGTCAGGACGTTGCAGGTGGCCACATTGGTGCCACCTTGGTCAACGATGTTCAGACGGGATTTTCCTTGGGCGGTCCGAGGTCGATCGGGGTTTGAGATGATATATCCGAGGCTGAATTTCTGGTTCCATTCGTAGCAATAGAAGTTTCAGGAGGAGGGCTGCCAACTCAACCATCCCTTGATGCATTTGGTTCTCTGTTGGCTAGCCAGGTATCCAAAGGCACATGGAGGTTGTTCTTCATGCGCCAATTTGCATGGGAACTAACTCCAGATGAGCATCATTACCTCCGAAAAGTATATCCACGAAAATTATTTCAAAAGTATATCCACGATATAATTCTGCTTTGTTCCAATTAATATATCAATAAATTGAGTATAAGCATTTGAGTCAAATCGTAAAAGTTTCATACAATAGTCCAATGGGGAAGAATCAGTTTTCATTATATTGTCAAGTGTTCCCTGTGAGAATATCTTCCGTTGAAGGGATAACTCGAGAAAATCATCATCCATAATCAAATGTTTTTCCATAATCAGCAGATTCAATCTAATTCTCTCTTTCTCAAATTTATTCATTTTTTAATCCTATCACTCTCACTGCTGACTCTAGACTGACCATGATTTGTTAGCCTAACATTCTAGCAAAAAGAAAGAGACATTTTCGATTTAGAAACGATTTTATTGTATAATTACAACAATAGAACTACACATGTACAATTAGCGATATAGCTCATTGTCTTCGATATGCTTCACTATTGCCTTTAAAGCACTTTGAAGTCTATTCATATGCGCTATATCAACTTTTGCAGCGAAGCATAAGTGATCCTCCATTTTAAATTCGCTCAAGGCAATAACATATCTTGCATATACTTCATCCCATTCCAGACAAAGCCGTGATCCTCTCGTGATCTCCACCGCAATGTTTAGTGCTCTTGTATCATTGCTACCAACTCCACTATCAACTTCTAACAGTGTAAACATTCCACTCATTATTACAAATGTATCCTAATGAGTAAAGTCAAACTGTTCTCACCCCTTGAATTCTATTCACACACTAATAAAAACTATAGCAAAAATCCTTTCCTTATATTCTCTACTATCCTGTCCCGTCAATTCCGACTCCCTGATTGGCTTAGAAAGAGACATTTGATCTTGTCCCGTTAGACTCGATCAATACGCTTAGAAACAACAAACAAATTGACATTGAATTAGGTGTTATTGACCCTGTCCCGTTAGAGTCGATCAATAATCCAGCAATTGTTGATTAGAACTTATGTTGACATCCAAGAAAACAACAAACAAATTAACTAACACTCATAACATCAAACAGTGAGAAAAACCATGAAAAAACATCCTCAGTGAGAAAAACCATAAAAACATGCATAAATTATGTACTGATCAGAACTCATGATAGGTTCCTACTAACCACATCATAATGTGTTGAAAAATAAGCTCATTTTGGTGCTTCATTTAAACCTAATTATCACATGCTTTTGACAGGGTTGACCCCTGAGAAATTAGGTTCAAAGTTGACAAACATTAATTTATTTATTAATTGGAGTTTATGTTTATCGGAAAACACTGATTTAAAGGAGAACAAGTTATGAAAAACAGTTATTACACCATGAAGGTTATCTATCTAGAAAAACCCTAAAAATGTGTGTTTCAAGAAGCCTTCTCCCCCCCCCCCAAAAAAAAAAAAACAAAAACAAATTGGAGATTAACGCAAATAATGAAGTTTCAGAGGACAGCGTTCCCAAACAATATACCAAGTCGGCAAACCCTTAGAAGCCTCACTTTTCTTAAATCACAAAAAAATAAAGTGAAATAGAAGGAAAAATGAGTCTAAAGTTTAGTAAATAAATTAACCAAATTTAAAACATTTGCCGTGATTATTTTCTTGTATATCGTATTTTCATTTCTTTTGTTCCCAAACTAAGACCAGTATCTTAGTTTATTAAGTAACAAATAAATTGTGGTTTGTGTGCATGTTTTAAATTAAACTGCGTTCTAAAAACGTAACTAGAGACAATAGTTTCCACAGATCTACCTACTATAGCAAGGTTTTGTGATGAACCCCCTCCTCAAAAAGGAAATTTAATTAGATTAGAACTTCGATAAATACCAATTAAAATTAGTTTAAGCTTAATCCGACACAAACATAAATATATATATATATATATATATATATATATATATATATATATATATATATATATATATATATATATATATATATATATATATATATATATATATATATATATATATATATATATATATATATATATATATATATATATATATATATATATATACATATATATATATATATATATATATATATATATATATATATATATATATATATATATATATATATATATATATATATATATATATATATATATATATATATATATATATATGTATGTGTGTGTGTGTGTGTGTGTGTGTGTATGTGTGTGTGTGTGTGTGTGTCGAAACAGGCTTAAACTAATTTTAATTTGTATTTATCGAAGTTCTAATCTACTTAAATTTCCTTTTTGAGGAGGGGGTCCACCTCATTCAAGGTCAAGTTATTTGTTGTTTCTAAGCGTATAGATTGACTCTAACGGGACAAGATCACATGTCTCTTTCTAAGCCAATCAGGGAGTCGGAAATATTGACGGGACACGATTGTAAAGAATATAAGGAAAGGATTTTTGCTATAGTTTTTATTAGTGTGTGAATAGAATTCAAGGAGTGAGAACAGTTTGACTTCACTCATTAGGATATATTTGTAATAATGAGTGGAATGTTTACTTTATTAAAAGTTTATAGTGGAGTTGGTAGCAATGATACAAGAGCACCAAACATTGCGGTGGAGATCACCACCAAAAGTGTCATTCTTATTTTTCTGATATGATTTAGAGAAGTAAAAAAAAGTTTAATAATTTCGAAGTCCAAAAAAATGTAGTTAAAAAATATTTTGTTTTTCATGAAAAAATATTGAATGAGAACCATCAGTCCTCACCAAGAGGAGTATGGGTTTGCACAAGAATATGTTTTAAAATTTAAATCAAAAGTATCATTCTATTTTTCTGATATGATTTGGAGATGTACAAAAAAAGTTGAAAAAATATATCATTTAAAAAAAATAAATAAAAAAAGTTAAAACAAAAACTTCAAAAGAAAATTAAAAAAAATGGTGGGGGGAAGGGGGGCCAAAAAGTTGAGGGAGGAGTCCTTTGGAGTTTGGGGATAGGGGACCTCTGGGGGTTGAGGTCCCTGGTGGATAGGGTCATTGGTCCTTATGATCCTTGACGGCTCATACTCGTATACACCTCACTACTTGATTTGTAAGGATTTCTATGGATTGTTCTGAATTTCTTTATTAAAATTCTTATCTTGACATCTAGATCTGTATTAGTATCCACTTTTTAGTATACTATAACGTTAGACCATATTTTATATTGACAACACTGTTCAAACGGTACTTGTGTATTATACAGAGCACATCGGGGAAGTAAAGGTAGGTCAACTCACAAGAGCATTTTATTATCGTTAACCATTCCCATAGATTGATGATATCCCAAATTTATAATAAATAAGCTATGTGTTAACAACCCCTTCGGGGTTACCTTAGCTGCTAATCAGTTTGACCCTTTTTTACCACCTTCATACGATCCAATTCGTAAATGTTATCTAGCTTTGTGTTTTTTCCCTATTATTCAATTAATATCGTTCATACAGTTCAATTCGCAAATACTATACCCTTTTTTCGCAAATAGAGTTATTTTTTACGCAAAATGGTACAATTTTCAACTTTTCATCATCCACAGTTCTATAATTATTCCATGATGCATTCTTAACCATCGGAAGTTTAATTTGATTATTGAACTTAAAAAAATATGTCTGCCAAGTCTTGTACCATTCATATCAATTGATGCATGTCCGTTTGCTCTTTGAAAAGGTGTAGAGCTTCCATCGAAGTATTACCTATATGCATGGGACTACTCAGTCTCTTTGAAAAGGTGTATAGGTCTCGTAGAAATGTTTTCCTATGCGTCCCGTAGAATTCATTAGATGCATTCTACTCATAATACACTAAGTTTTAAACTAGCTACTTACTTTAGTTGAAAAACATTTTCTATTTGTTTAATTACAATTCATGAAACTTTAAAGTTTTATGAATATAATAGGCTACTTTTGGTAGCGCAGGAAAAACTATCAACATTTCAATGATCT
The DNA here is from genome assembly GCF_049724085.1 of Artemia sp. Qi Xiang Cuo. Classification (NCBI taxonomy): domain Eukaryota; kingdom Metazoa; phylum Arthropoda; class Branchiopoda; order Anostraca; family Artemiidae; genus Artemia; species Artemia sp. Qi Xiang Cuo. The sequence continues at coordinate 77,209,025 of NC_142794.1, read as the reverse complement.
CTATTTGGATTTTGATGGATAATCAAAGTGCAAAATAATTGTGCCAAACACATTTTCCATGCAGACCCGCTATACTTTATCCCCCCTCCCCCTAATGTGCAAATCCATAGTCCAAATTTATTTCTAAAGTAGCAAAGAAACTAACAAAAAAAGGTGTGTTCTTGAATTTTACACAGCATAAACTTGAGTGAGCGGCGCATAATACACAAGTACCAAAATTTCTTCCCCCTACAAAAATTGAAAAAATGAAACTCAAATAAATATCTCAAATTTGGAAGCTCTTATTTTCCACCGGGGGGGGTATTTTTCGCGGAGGGTAAACGCCTAGAACCACCTTTGAGATATGAAAAGATTCCACTCCTGACAGAGATGCCACTGCTAAAAACAATTGCACCCTTCCATTTATAAAATATTATAGCATTGTATTTCAACAGAATCAAAATAATTAACTGGCACAAAAACTTAAGTGCCCGAAAATAAGTAGATTAACTATTTAGAAGTAGAAAAGCCTAAAATAAGTATTAAACAACCAAATAAGTAGAAGAGGAAACACTGCTATATAGCAAAGTATAATCACCTACGGAACAAGTACTGACAAAACCTTTCCTCTCCGCACGAAAAAGTGACCCTTTGTCCGCGTCTCCGGAGACGATTCCATACCTATGCGAACCTGGCACATAAATACCCTAGTTACACAATTCAATACAACTTAGGAGAATAGATAGCGTCTCGATCAGAATGATGCAAAGTATAATCACCTACGGAACCGGTTCCGTAGGTGATTATGCTTTGATCAGATGTGGTCTGAATTAAAGAGACGGATCCTGACATAAAGCTTGTGATTAGAATTAGGACAATGAAAAAATGAGGGTGCTTTATTGCGGAGCATATTTAAATTAATGCCTTCTATTTTGAAATAGTTTCATCCTACCCTATTAGATTTTATGTGATGTTTATCGACACCCATTTATCACGCCTATATTTACGATTTGAGAGTGCTACGCGTAATTACTCGCATATCGAATGGAAAATTGCTTTGATTAATATAATTGTATTCATCTTCCTCTAATCTATCCCTTTTTCTCAATGTTATTGACGTCAAAACTTGAAAATATGATAATTTATTTCGAAAGTATTCATTTTTCCTGTCATTGCATGGCAACTGGATTAAATAAATTAGCCGCCTAAATTGTATTGATAGTATTTGATAGAATCCACTTTTATTTAATTTGGTTCAGAACCGTACGAAATTTACTTCTTGTGTGTCCCCTAAGCTCCTTGATTGGAGGCCGGGATATGCTGATATAGGCCCACTATATTCTTCGGAAGGAAAGCACACACATATGGGATGCTTTGTTTCATGAGCAGCTTTTACATGTATTTTTATTGTTGTGTGCTACAAAATTAATTATAGTACGGAGCACTCGTCAACTGATTCAGATTTTTTTTCCGTTTCGCACAAATTTAGCTCGCTTTTTCAGAGCTTATTTGAAACCAGAGTAGTCCTATATACGAGTAATACGAAACAGACGAATAAAAGTGTGCTTTATTTGGAATGAAAGTAGATCATTAACGTAAAGATTTTCTTTTCTTTTCTTGGCACTTTATTGTCCGACTTAATGCCAGCTTTCGTGGGGTATATTTCCTCCCGCTGGTTGACTGATTTGTATTGGTTGATGTTGGAGATGAAAATATTGCATGGTCGGTCATATCAATTTTTGCATTTCTTGCATTTCTGGGTGTGCTTAATGTTGGTCCGTTTATTTTGTGACTAGTTTTTGGCGTACCTATCTCAGCTCTTATTTATATATATATATATATATATATATATAAATATATATATATATATATATATATATATATATATATATATATGAGATGGATGGATATTGTAGGATCGCTGCAATACTAATGCGGCTAAAAAATGAAATCTAAAAACTAAGACTGATAGAAGGGACTTAGCCCTAAATTAGTGAGTGAATAGTCAAAGAAAACACCTAACATTAGGGTATTTCTGTAAGCGAATTGGGAAAGGCAACACATTTGGGCACATGAACAAGACTAAAAGGAATACTCTATGAAACCAGGGGGTAAATTAGGGGGAGGGGGTACAAATATAACAACAATTTACGGGCCTCAATCTTACCATTTTCGTTGTCAGAACCGATAGCAGCAGCTAGTTCAGATGTCAAGAACCGAACACGAGATAGCACTTGGGGGCTCAAGATTGGCAAGAGCTTTATTAGATCAGTGGTCATGTTCACCCAGTCTTCCAATTCAAATACAGCATCACCTTGAAAATAAAAATGAAATACTGGAATATCATCCTGAGTATTGAAAAGTTTGCATTCAAGGTTAAGGCTCAGCCAGCATCCTACTTAAAAAATTACAATTGGTCATTGCTAATTATCGTACTCCAGTGACGGAGAAACACAACGAGGGGAATGTCGAAAGCTGTTCTTTTCATAGTGCGTAGCAAAGACGCGCGCGAATTTGTTCACTATTCTTTTAACAATGAGTATACAATATAGGCAAAAATCTCAATAATGTTCAAAACTATAGCTTATGTGGACAAGCTTATTCCCCAATCAGAACAGCAAAAGCCAAAAAAAACCTAGCCTATAACCATTAACTTACTTTCTTTCCAAGGAAGCTTTAATTACTCCTTCGATGCATATAAAACCCAGGGACCTTCCCTCCATCAAATCACAGAAAAAAAATAATGGCAAAATCATGAGTGGTTATATTCAAAATAGCTTTTTTTTTTGTTTCTAAGTATTAATTATGTCTTTTTCATAAAGTAGGGAGAAAGAGTAAATAACTGGCTGTAAATGAGCCTGAGCAATAACGAGCATTATTAGATTTATTAACTAATTTACTGAACAAGACTTACCACTAGGGTTAACAAATCCAACGGAATTCAGGATGAGTGAGCTGCTACCGATGTTAGTGAAGGCAATGTCCCCTGTAAGAGTGGAAAAAACTTATTGTTATTACTGCGACATATCTTATCTACTCTAATCTACTTTTATAAGAAAGAAGAAAGGAAAAAACGATGTACGAAGAGGAGAGAAGAGAAGTAGAGAAGAGAGGGGGAGTGGTGAGGTGTGTAGAAGTTATATCGCATAAAAGCTCGACTGAATATACAGGCGGGCGCAGTGCAGCACAGAGCCGCGCTCTAAATGCTGAGATAGGCTGAAATATTTGGATAAATAAAGAATTATACAAGTATGTTAGAAACAAAAACTAAATATAAACGTAAGGTCCGGATTCAATGTCAAAGATGCAAACGCACATTTTTTTGCAAGATGCATTGAACACAAATAACCATTCTACGTTAGGTAGGAATTCTTATGATTAATTGGATTCTACATAATGCTACGTCAGTGACGCTTTTTTACAAAAATAAGGAGAGAAAGGAAAAAAACAAGCTTTTAATGAGCAAAAGTGATACTTTTTGATTTACTAAGTTAACGAACTAATTAAGCACTTACCACTAACATTCACAACTTCCACCGAAATTGGGTTGTACTGGTTGCTATTGATGCCGGTAAAGGCAATGTCACTAGTGCAGGGAGTCACCAACTGAAATAAATACCTTGTCCTCAAGAAGTCGGATAATAGTTGGCGCATAATCCTATTGCCTGAACTCTCCAAACCTAGCTTGTTAAACCTTCAAAAAACATTTATCTGATTCGGTCGTGAATTTATGTTGGCGAATCTCAAGTAATGGGTTATCCTTGACGTACTGTCCTTAAAAAAGAGTTGGGACCGCTGCACTTTTTCATCGTCATAATGCAACTATTTCATAGTAGCTGATGTACCAAAGTTTAAAAATTGAGCAGATACAACTAAGAGCCTTTTTTTTCGCAGGAAAACAAGTGGATTACTTTCCGCCTGGATCACATTCCTCCGACTTTCTCACCCAACTACACCACTGATAGCTAATGAACAGACATAAAGTCTTACTTTGACCGCCACCGACTAAAATAAACGGGATGGCGTTTGGCTTCAAGCAGACTTTTTTTTTTAGCTTAGTAATATCTGCTGCCATAAAATGCTCTTCCTTGAAATGCCTCGTGCATATTTCTCACTGATTAGGCTACAGCCTTGAATTAACCCACTAAAACATGTATAACTACGATCCATTTCCAGATTTCTCATTAGCCTATAACCTATAGCCTAGACTAGGTCGGTATTTTCTAGTTTTCAGCTCTCTCGTAGTTTTGGTCTAGACCCTAGGGCCCTATCCCGATTCCCTCCGTCTCCTCGAAAACTTTGTTTTATAGAATCTAGGGGATGAAAGGAATCCCGCCATTCTGGAATTCTAAATTTATATTTTGATAGCCTACAACATTGAATTCTAAGTAGATCATGGTATGTTTATTTCTTAGCTATCTCATTATGGTACTAGAATAGAACTTTTCTGAATTTTGAAAAAAAAAACATTTCCAAAGTTTCATAGCCTACCTGTTATTTGGCACAGCAAGTAATTTGACTCCTTTTTCTTTTGCATTTTTTCGACTAATATCACACCCTTCGAAAAAGCATCGAACTCCCATTCTGGTTGTTAGCCGGCAGCACTTAATAATAATCAGTTTTCTAAGCGCAATACTTCTTCTTCATATGCATATCTCACGATTTACTCTTTAATTTCAAGCTGCTAATATTCGATAATTTCCCGGTCACTCGTCGCATGAAGCTGTATTAAATTTAATTTATTGGCTCGGAGCGATTAAGTAGTGCAGCACTTTGCGTCTAGAGGCGCTGAGGTACGCGGGGTCACTTTTGAAGAGTTTTGTCAGTACTTGTTTTGTAGTACGTGTTCCGTATACGCATCAAGTACTGACAAAACTCTCCAAAAGTGACCCCACGTACCTCTAGACGCAAAGTGCTGTACTACTTAATCGCTCCAAGCCAATAAATTAAATTTAATACAGCTTTTACGGAACAAGTATAATCACCTATGGAACTTAGGATATTATCCCCCAGATTTGCATAGATATGGAATCGTCTCCGCAGACGCGGACAAAGGGTCACTTTTTTTGTGTGGAGAGGATAGGTTTTGTCAGTAATTGTTGTATGTATTTATACTTTGCTATATAGCAACAGTGGAGGTGGAGAAGCTGAAAGTTCTTTCGGGTTGGCTAATTGTATAGTTTCTTCTTTAACTTTACAAAAGGTAAAACCCTTCAAGAATTATTTAAATGTATTAATTGCATACACCTTTCTTCACTTATGGTTAAAATGCCGGTATTATTATCAAATTTTTAAAAACTAAATAGAATATTTTTATTCTTTTGTTATATAACATAAACAATAACAAATTTTCAAAGTTTAAAATTTAATTTGATGTATATTTATTGTAAATTTTTAATCATAAAAATATTTTATTAAGACAATGAACAAAAACTAAGTAAAGGATTTCCAAAGAAAGAATCAATAAATTAATGCACTAATTGAGGGGTTGACTACTCCTAGTTGAAATTCATAAGTTCTTGTGTTTCAGTGTTTTCGAAAATCAAATGGGGCTCAACAAAATATAATATTTTAAGCTTAAGGCTAGTATATAAAATTAAACGAACATGTTAATTTTGCAATTACGAGTAAAGTTTTCTGGTTAAAGTTTCAAAAGCTCTGGTTTAAGTTTCAGAAATATAAAAGTAAAAAATAATAAATAAAAGAAATGATACTTATAAAAGATTTGTACGCTGTGCTGAATTCAGTAGAAGCCTAATGCCCGTGCCACATTATAGCCACACTTGTCGATAAAATCAAAATTACGCACGACTACAGCGCCAATTACGTTCGCCGTTCGTAATTTCTCGAGTTGAACATCGTTCAACTTTCAAGGATAAATTTCTTGACTGACCAATCAGAATCAACGCTTAAGACATACTTTTTGAACATAGAAAAGATGGAAACTTAGAACAGTGGTTTTTCTATATGGGAGAGGAATCTGGCAGAAGTTGAAAAGACTTAGTATTATTAGAGAACAGTTGGACACAAATTACTGTTGGAGCAAACTCTTTAAACTAATTTCTTGCAATTTTTATTTTTTGCTATTTAAATACAAGCATGCCGCTAAAATCAAGAAAATTACCATGTCACTCATGATATTTGGCTTTCTTTAATCGATAGATGCGACTATGATGTGGCACGGGCATAAGTAGAACCCAAGTCTCATCTGACATTCTTTTCCTGTCACCTATTAAAATTATTTCTTATTTATGTGTGATGTCTCAACTGGTTTGGTCTCCTTTTCGGTTCTTACGGTGCTTTCACACTACACCATTTGACATTTCCCCCTAGCATTACTTGAGACTACGCTATGTTGTGTAACTTTTTGGAGCAAGTTTTTGTCCGTAACATGGCAGTATTAAATAGACTAAACCCCTACATCGAATTTTACATTATGGAGGTCTGCATTGCGCTACGGAGCAGTCAAATGAATTACGTTAGGTTACGGAACATGTCTTTGAGGTTTCACTCCCAAGCCAAAGACGGTTGGGGGGAAGAGGTTTATTTTAAATGTTGGTTGAATAAAGAGGATTTAAAGAATTTGTTGTTGATATGAGGGGACAGTTTGGATTTAGGTGAGAGAAGGAAATTTTTTGTAAAGTTTGGGCTGGCGGATGGCCCTTACTTTTGCCCAATGTGTGGATGTGAGAATGATAACCTATTTCATTTTGTATCCGAGTGTGAAGAGCTGTCTGAGTTGCGGAATGAATGTTTTAGACGAGTGTTTGGGAGTGAATGCTGGTTAATTGAGCAGATGGCTGAGAGGAACGCATGGGCTATTAAACAGTTGCGTAAGTTTCTTCGTTTGGGGATTAAACATAGGGAATTATGTTTGAGGGGATAGCCTGTTACTGTTTTTTTTTTTTTTTAGGATTTTAATTTTACTATGATTAGTGTTTGTTGGTTAAAATGTTGAACCTTGGTGTGTTTTTTTTTTTGTCGTTTTGTTGTTCTTTTTTTTTCGATTTTTGTTATCCAAAGTTGTATTTTTTTCCTGAGCTTTTTTTGTAGGCAGAATTATGTGATGCTATGGCCCATGGGCTTTTTGCAATAAATCTTATCTTGTCATAGTACCACCAAATGGAACTTCTGGACGAGAAATTAATAAGTTTTAAAGAAAATTAATAAGCTTTTTCTAGAAAGCCTTTCATACCGTCGTTACAGCCCAAGTCATCCTCTTGCACCAATCATAAGATAAACATAGACCTTCAATGTCCATCTCCACTGAACCTTATTTATTTTCGAATTAAATACAGTCATTCATATTTTATGGCCTTGAGATTGAACTTGCTCGTGTTAATAACTGCGATGAATTAATTAATTGATAGACTAATTAATATTAATTTTGGCCTCGACAGTTAATTAATTAATATTACTAGTGATTAACTAATTAATTAATATCAAATTCAGCTTTAAGGTTCAACTAGTATCTGGGCAGTGTAAATAATTGTGATGAGCGTGAGAATTTTAAACAATGATTGTTGTGATAATATAAAATTTTGCGCAAGCCTATTCTAAGAGAACTTGTTTTAACATGTCAAAGGCAGAGGAGTACTAGCGAAAAATATTTGGAGGGGGGACAATGGGTTTTACTGACTGGCAAGTCAGTAGTGGGGCCATGATTACTTCTGTGAGACCCATAGGCGCTACTCCTTTCTTCCAATTGTTTAACGGTACAAGAAGAAGATTTAACGGCACGTCCCTCTTTTGGAAACCAGGTGCCACAAACTTGTTTCTAGGCAAGAGTCCTGGATGTTTAAATTACTTGGAATGTGGTCGGGATAATACACAAGTAGAAATAATAGGGAATTCTAAATGGAGTCCTTCGTAGCTGTACAGTGCGGTTAGCTGGCAAGATTTCAAGCGCAGCCCTCTGATGTCACGATACACACCCCTTTTCCCATAGAATTACTAAGAAAAGCCCTCTGACGTCTTGACACACCCTCACTGGTTTCTGTGACAGCTCTGGTGAAATTCCCGTAATAGCGCTATCCCTTTTCCTATGACGAACCCTCTGACGTCACGGTATACACCCTTTCGTTTTTCTATGACACACCCCTCTGTATTTCAAGCGCAGTCCTCTGACGTCACAGAACCCATGGGAAAAATATTATTGGATTTAAAGCGCCTGTTACGTCATGCGATACACCGCTTTTAATTTCGGTGACAAGCCTTCTGACGTCACGGAAGCCATAGGAAAAATATTATTGGGTTTCTAGCGCATGTGACGTCATGTGACATACTTCTTTTCCAAGCACGCTTCGTTTCTAGGCAACTCATGTCTAGACGCATCTCCAAGTGCTAGAAGCTATTTTTATTGATCGAGAATCAGTTTATTTCTGGAAGTAAGAGTGTCAACATCAAATGGATGCTTATACACTATTGAATATTGAAAGTGTTGATGAAACGGGACCTAGAGCACCTAAGATGGCGGTGGAAATTACAAGGGGTTCTCGACTAGCTCTAAAATGGGATAAGATGTATGGCAGACATGTTATAAAATTAAGCAAATTCAAGTCAGACGAACAATTATGCTTTGCGGCTAAGGTGAATATAGTGCAAATACAGAGACTACAAGATGGATTCAATGTTCTGGCAAAATATATTGAGGAGGACAATTTATAGAAAGTGGTTAGTCTGTATTTGGTAGTGAAAGTGTTAAAATGGATACACTTGAGAATCTCTTCAAAGAAATCTTCTTGAGATAAACTTAACGATAAAATATGAACTGATTCCCTATCTTTGGACTATGAAACTTTGTCGTCGTAGACCCCAAGTTTTACTCAATTTATAGATGTTTTAATCGAGACAAAACAAAATGATATTGTAATTTTGCTCTTAGCCACTACTTAGACGGCCATTTTGTAACACTTCTAGGAGACATTTTGGTTGTTCGAGAGTCAGTTTCCTTCTGGAAGTGAGAGTGTCAACATCGAAAAATGTTTTACACATGCCCATCATGCTTGTATACTTTGGGCAGCTGGTCACTCTGTGAGAATTGCACTTTTGCTGATGACTATAATGAAAAGTTTAAATTATGCAATCCATTCCAATTACATAGAGGATATGCAGTGCAAATAAAAGACTGTAATTCCTGTCTTGAAGAGATTTGTGACTCTCATAATAGAGGACTATTATGCTCCAGTTGTCACTATGATAAATGCGATTAATGGGAAAATACTTACCCTGCCCTGATTAGAAAAACCCTAAGTGTGAATTCAGTTTATTTTTAAGAGACTGGCATCGTCAAGGTTTAAATTGTTTTGGGAAGAAGAACCTGGTCTACGCTTCAGTTGTTGGAATAATAAAAGAGTCTGGTTCTTATGACATCCCTGTGAACATACTAGCGACTTTCATTATAAGCCTACAGACTAATATTTGGCCGTTACAGAAAGTGATTCTTCATACGAGAATTTTGTATGTGACATTGCTTCAAATAAGCAAATTGAAACACGTGAATTTTATATTATGAATCAGAGTAGTAGTATTGACTTTACAAAGAGATTTAATAAAACTTGATTTACACTATATTGTAAAAAATGTGACCCTGACTTTGCTCGTCAAGATGAATACAAGTCAAATCCTGACGAGTTGTTACCGCTTATCGTTTCTGATGATTATCTATACGTAGAAGAAGAAATCTAAAGGACTAAGATTTTTTATATATACAAGTTTTATTAATCAACAATGAAACAACAGTCTGGTAGTTTTAAGAAAATAAACAAATTTAAATATATTTTTAAAGAATTTCACTCTTAGGACATCAAAATTTATATTATAGGGGTAGGAAAGAGTACTAGAAAGTTGTTCAATCGAGGATTCTTGCCATAAATCTTAAGGAATTCCATGTAAGTATGTCCAAGACATCGAAAAACAAAGATAATAGGGCATGAAAGCTACAGCTTTTGGTTGATAAATCTTGTACCCGCTTCCAATTTTGAATAATAGATTTTCCACTCTGCTCAAGGAAATTTTTAATATGAAGTGTGTAGAATTTATACGGTAAGCCAAGCGGATCAAAGAATTCCATATTGCTTGTTGTTTGAAGGATGCATAACCAATGCCCTGTCTTTACACTGGATGGACTGCTAATAACAATAATTAGGATATTAGCAACTTGTTGAATATGCTCCAGGAAATATGAAGGTATGCAATAGGATTTATATTCCAACATGTAGGAGTCCATGTTAAATACATCGATTATTTGATTCATGTTCGTGGCGCCAAGTCTAATACAACTCAACCATCAGGGGAAATTTCCCAATAGGTTTCAAATTGATTTAGCGAGATTAATGCAATACTTTCCTCCAATGCTTTGGCAAAGGTACACTCTAAATGCAAATTTTCCGTCCGGACAATGCTCATATCTTGAGAACCGGACAAATCCAATACAATGATGCTATGTGTTTTCGCAAACATTTCTTCACTTATACCATTTGCAAATAATTGAGAATCTCGATCTAGGTATTGCACTGTCAATTCATAGAGGGCCCTGTAGGATTTATCAAAGGATAAATTATAGAGTGGAATCTCATTCACTTTACATACAACCGATGAAAGTCCAAACAGTTCAAATTTATGCAGGGAATCTGTCCATGAGCCAACAGCGCTAGTACTTTTTACAAAAGCCAATGCCAATTTTGAAGGAATTTCGCCATTGATAAATGACAAACCGGTATAGGTACGTGTACCTGTAGCATTATGACGATGATTCATGATTGTATGAGGCACAAGTAGTTTGAGGCACGAGAATTTTAATGGGGTAGGTTAGCCATTTTTCGAGGAAAAGAAATCCTTTTTGGATCTTTTTATTTTTTTTATGCTTTATGCTTCCGGGCTGACTTGAGACTGATGATTGATGGAGTCTTTCTCCTCCTTTTTAAACCTTTTCCACGTTGTTTCAATCGCTTGCCGAGGGATCGTGCACTCAACCTTGGATTTTGCGAAACACTTTCTTGAATATTTTTCCCAGAGCCATAATCATGTAATGTAGAGGACGCAAAATTCGCTGCAACCGGTGCAATATATTTTTTACCCAAGAGTAGTGCAGAACGAAACAGCTTAGCAAATCAACTGCCGAGACCGTACCCGGACACTGACAAATGATCCCTAGAATATTTCATTCGATGTCCCAACTGTATTGCAACATAGCAATCTGTATTGCAACGTAGTATTGCAACATAACAGCTGTATTGCAATATAGCAAACTGAATTGCAACATAGCAACTGATTGCAACATAGCAATCAATATCAGGAAATACAAACTGAGTTCTATTAGCCATTTCACTGAATGGGTCAAAAATGACATGTAATAACAGTCAAATCTTTTGTTGTTGCTAGTTGATCACCCAATTCACTTCTTAATGTTAACTGACAGAGCTCCAAGTACGAAATGTTGACTGAAACGTATTGGAGATGTTTTTATATTGTAGTGATGAATGTTTTCTTTAGAGTTTTTTCGTTCAAGAACACGTAGGACCGGTACTTTGGTATTACCAACTCTTGATCTCTCGACAAAGTATGCGTAGAGAAATATACAACTGTCAGAGGAGAAGGCGGGTGGATACTCTGCGAAAATGACGCGATTCATGCCACTAGCGCTTCCTGCCCTTTTACCATTGATTATATTATGTTTAAAACCAAGCACTTCTTTTTGATTATTGTTGAGAATAACCTTTTCATTTTCAATGGGTAGACTAATGTAGATTTTACCCTCTACCTTTGAATAATTGAATTGAAAGGCCCCATTTTTACGATATGAAATTTTTTATTAATAGCACGACGCAATTCATTCATAGACCCAAACTCTCTATATAATCATTTGGCAAGGGGGTATTCAAATGAATTCATATTTTCAATTACATATCGATCTTTAACGATTGGCCAAACATGGGGTCTAATTTTTATATCATATGTACGATCCTTTCTAAGAATAACATATGTATTTTTAAGAATACAATCTACAAGAGCAACTTCATACCTTCCCTCAAATTTAATGGCAGGGGAGAGTTTTGTCTAGAAATCACTCGTTTTATTCAAATCACCTTAGAGAGGATCGGAAATATTGGACATGAATTTCACATAAAAACCTTCAGAAAATATAAACGTCTTCAGTGGGTATCCAGGAATCAAAATCAGAGTTGTATCCTAGCCAGCGAAAAATCAACTGTCGCTTACCCTGGACATTACGAGTCTTTAATACCTTTTCAATTTGTTAAATTTCACTATTTCCAACTAGTTGTAATTCATAATCATAAAAACCCCCAAGAATCTCTTCATCTTTTATATCACGAAAACGATACGTTATAGGTTTAGTATCTAGGACTTTTGACACTTTAAAAAGCTCAATGGACCACAAATAATTTTCCTTTTCAAAAATATTTCTTGTGCGATTGATTCAAACAGTATCACCAGGATTAAATTTTTCTTCCCCGCCTTTTCTCAAGAATATTGTTTCAGGAAATGTGTATTGTCACTATGATGAACTTCCTGAGGGCTAGCATTGAACAAGGAACGATGAAGACGTTGATTATAAATCAACATGATTTTATCAAAATCATGAATAAATACAGACGTATTTTTTAATATAGAATATCTTGAAATTAAAAGTGGAATGGTCCGTATTAAACGTTCAGCCAATTCCGCCTTTATATGACTATGACTATGATACAGTATTGTATTATATTTCAATAAAACCTTCTTTATATGTGGATAAAAAATTTCACTTCCACGGTCTGTTGGAATTTTTTATATGAATCATGTTCTAAGATGGATTCAAGAGCTTTAACAATTTCTTTGCCTCTCTTTGACTGCAATGGAACTGCATACGCATACCTACTAAAACACTTATTGCAGATAAAATATACTTGTAGGGTTTATTATGACGTTTTTGAATCGTGTCTAGAGTCAAAAGATCTGCTTGTAATATATGTAGAGTGTAAAACGCTTTAGTTTTTCGATAGTCACGACCTCGAGACTTATGATTTCGATGTAGAGTATGACTGGGTTTCTTTTGAAAATGCTCCTTTGCTAGCTTCTTTTTAATTCCTTCTTTTTAATTCCACCTAGCAAGTGGATTGGGACAACTTAAACTTCCTGGTTCTCCAATATTTTCATAAACACCTTTCAAAATTTGATCCATTTTGACCGTAAACGTGTTGTGAACCGTCCGCTACTCTTTTGCATACTAATGTTTGAATCAATATGTCTTCGCTTTTGTCTAGATACCGTTGTCAAATTGCCACTGGGCGTACTAGTATTTTCTAAGAAATATTAAAAATCATCATTTTCTACTTTTAATGTAGTTGAATAACTATGTTCCTTTAATTGCTTTAGGATTTGCTTATTGGTAATAAGACTTTTAGGAAAATTTGACGACTTTAAAAAATCATATAAATGTCCGTTAAAGGATTTGACTCTTTTTCGATTTCCAATCAAATCTGATAAAAAATTATTTCAATTGAAAGGCTAGCCCTGGATTATAAGTTCGTTCTTTTTCTCATCAATTTGTTCATTTTCAGTGAGATACGTCAATATTCGTTTACCTTGTTCACGATAGGATGGAGACCACAAGTCTTCAACACTTGTTAATAAAAAAATGTTTCGGTGTTTCACTACTTTCAGAAGGTTGATCAATGACATTGACTTTGAGTGGTTTTTCACAATAAGGTTTATGTTTGTTGACACTACGAAGGGCATTTTGAAGCAAAATTAATTTTTCATCATCGGCAATTGTTTCATTGTATTGAGCACAATAGTTACAGAAATTTTTCGTAGTGGGACCAGACCGTGAATAATTGCAACATTTCCTGCGACCATTTTTCAATAGATTCAGCTAAATCGTCAGTAATCAACCACGAGTTATGTGCAATGCTAGTATTTCAGACGGTACCGGGCATGGACGGTCCGCAAAAAAAAGATCTGAATGGTGTTTTAAACTGATACATACTCGTCCAATGTCAAAATGTAACTAACCAAACCTAACCTTAATCTGTTGAATAAAAAGTCAAAAGGAAATAGAATATACATAGTTTATTTAATTCATAAGTGCACTACAAATTTTAAATTATACATTTACAATAAGCACTTTATCAAAACCGTAGCAACCAGCGAGCGAAGGTCCGTAGGGAAGGAGGCCAACGTACCCTCCCCCCATGCCCCTTCATACCCTCACTTAAAACCCTGCTAATATTTGGAATAGGAAAAAAATTTCCAATTGATTCAGGATCTTTGGCAGGTTCGTAGAGAAGCCATACCCAATGTTTCACCGATTCAATAGACGATGCCCTTATAGAAAAAAATTATCCGTTTCTTATCACTAAGTTCCCCGTCTTCATATTCTTCATTAAACTGTAAAACTGTAACCCCGACTTTCAAGTGTTCATTTGCCCGCACAAAAATATCTATTCTCTTAAGCGTAACTAGATATTATCCCTTTAAACAATTAAAATCTACTTTTGGAAATTCAGAACCTTCCTCACCACCATTTACTTCCCGATCGTCCAAAATTGTCTTACTAACTCCCTGATTTGCCTTGGGCTTATGCCCTGCAACAAGGACGGAATATTTGAAACACTCCAAGCCCGTATCGAAAACGAATCTTTGTACACCCTTTGTACCTTTTAAATTACTATTTTATTTTGCACCTCACTCCTCTTCCCGCCTCTTAAAGCAAGTTCTTTCTTAAATTTAGTAATATTAACCTCTATTTTTTCTATAAATATCACTACTAACCCACTCTCGTTTTTATTATTACACTCCATCCTATTAATAATTTCACCCTCCCAATTTGAAAAGGCACCCTCCAATTATGTAGGATAGGGTACAACGTCTACATTCTTGTTTGTGTGTGATACTCGCGCAAAACACCATAACTTGTTTTTTTAATGATTTTAAACGTGATGGATGCTTTTAAAGAGTCTTACAGGATTTAGTATAAAAATAGCTTCTTCCTTTTACAGAAGAAAAATTTGTACTCCCGTCTAGAAACCCTCCATAAAAGAAATAGAAAACATTATTCCTTTTTCGTGCTATAAATAACTAAACCCTTTCCAGCTTTTAGTTAGGTCTACCTCTTTCAAGAAAGCAAAAAGTAGGCTCAGAAGCAAAACAAAATTTAAATACACGCCACCCTAGACGGGAAAAAGCATCTTTTTGTCTGACCATTTGCTATTTTTAAGCGCAAATTGATTAGATTCAGAAAGCCGAATGCGTATTTGACAAGATTCAATAATTAAGGTTTTAACCTGCTTACTGAACTGATTAGGCCAGGTTGACCTGTTAGCGGCTTAACGTCATAGCGGAGCCGGTATATTAATACCGATGCCAAACAGTTGACGGGTGTTAGTTTACCCTTTTAGCTAGAATATAGAAGGGGACATTGAAAAAATAAAAATTGCACACATTTGAAAAAACGAATAATTTCTTTTTTGATAGGATTGATTGGTAATGAATAGAGGGAGGTTGGGTTTTTACACGGTAAAAAAGAGCGTATTTTATACTGTCAAACGACTATAAACAAAGCGTAGTGAATATATTTTCTTTTTTTTATTTTTTTTTTGGGGGGGGGGGTCTCGGTTAGCAAAAAACCGGAGACAGGAGAAAATTCTAATAGAGAAGGGGACTTACTTTATGGTAGGAACTATCCATTATTTTAGATGCTATTTTTCTCTTCAAGTAGTTATAAGAGACTGATGGTGTTTCGTTCCCTCAGTAGAGTATTTATACAATCCCCCGCGCACCCGGATCTTTAAAGGGAAAGCCCTCTTAGGCTTTTAATAGAAAAACAATATGGCTTCTAGCACCTGGGGACACATGATTGGACAGCCATAGGGGAAAAAAATATGGCTTCTAGCACCTGGGGTGCATTTTTTTGGACACGATTAGCATAGGGGAAAAACAATATGGCTTTTAGCCTATTGGGAACAAGTCTAGACATGATTTGCCTAGAATCAAGGCGTGCTCGGAAAAGGGGTGTGTCACACGACGTCACAGAGTACCGTTAGAAATTCAATACTATTTACCTATGGCTTTCGTGACGTCAGAGGGCTTCACTTGAAATACACAGGGGACCAGGGGTGTGTCATAGAAAAACAAAGGGTTGAATACCGTGACGTCACAGGGCTTGTCACAGAAAAAGGGATAGCGGTGTCATGGAAATTTTTCCAGGGCTGTCACAGAAACCAGTGAGAGTGTATCATGACGTCAGAGGGCTTGTTACAGAAATTCTATTGGAAAAAGGGGTGCGTATCTTGACGTCAGAGGGCTGCGCTTGAAATCTTGCCAGCTGACCGCATTGTACAGGTGCGAGGGACTTCAATTAGACTTCATTATTATTTGAACTTGTTTATTATCCCGACTACATACCAAGTAATTGAAACATCCAGAACACTTGCCTTGAAACAAAATTGCGGCACCTGGTCGCCAAAAGAGAGATGCACCGTTAAATCTTCTTCTTGCCCTGTTAAACAATTAGAACAGGGAGAGACTTGGGATGGGGCTGTAGAATTCAGTTTACAGTCTCCTTTCATTCTGAATAAAAAAATTTTGACAAAGCCTGATATATGTATGCTACTGGGTCATAGCTACTCTCTTGTTACAGAAATACTCCAAGCGTAACATAAAAGATTATATTCATATGCCTACCTGCATGAGCACTGCCAGGAAATTTACCGGAGAATGGAGAGGGGATAGGCATGTGCTTGTTTTTGCCAAGATTTCAATCGAAATATTTCTTATTTTCCTATGTTTTTATACATCTTTTAATCTCCTCTTGCTACCCAGGGGGAGGGGGGAGATTGGTATTGCCTCTTGGTTTCTTTGCCTAAATTCGATTGTGATATTTCTGACACCCTCCTTCAACATACTCCTGCGAGATAGATATTTAAAAGGGTGTACAGGGATTACTGTCATTCTCGGCCCGTTGTTTTAAGAATATCATACTTGGATTTTTAAAACAGGTATTGAAGTATGGAGTGGTAGTATGTCTCACACTCATGAGAGGCTTGGATCAAATAGTTCGTAGCAAAAACCTTAAATAACTCAAAGATCTTAATTATGATTCCTGAAAAAAAAAATCTTAAAAAACGAAGTTTTCATTTCAGAATACGTAACAACAAAATTTTTTATTTATGTTGATTCTAAATATACAATATCTATCAATTTTAAGGTCGCTCATCAAATTCGAATTGCAAATGAAAATTCGATAACATTTTGATAACATCTAAAATTTTTAAAATTTAGTTTTTTAGGGTTTAGGGAGGAAAAGGTACCAAGGTTAGGTTACGTATTTAATATATGCTATGCTTTACCCCCCCCCCCCTGATGTGCAGAAATATAGCCGAAACTTGTTTATAAACTATTATATACTTATTACTATTATATCAACTTAAAAATTATTTCAGATGTTATGACGGTTAGTGGTTCTGACGGATTTTCCTTTCAAATGTTATGACGTTTAGTGCTTGTGACGGTTAGTCGAAATGGCAGCACACCGTAATTATTGAAAGTGGGTATTTTCGAAGAAAAATTCAAAAATATAGTGCAATTTTCAATTTTCCATTTCCTTGAGATAGCTAACATTGCTGTCGACGAGGCCCCACCAATAGCAGCAGGCCGGTCAGCCTGGAGGAGCAGCGTTGTGACGCTCTCTACGTCACCCCAACGTGGTAGGAGCCTTCAGTAAGTTAATTAATTTTCAATTAACAGAAGAGATCAGGCCGCAGGAAAATACCAAGTTCTTGTATTTTGACCCTGTAGACAGCAGCTTTGGCTTGAGCAAGGTCGAAATTTTATGGATAAAAAATCTTGAGTACTATTGAAAGAGTATTTATATATTATCTTTAGTCTCAGAGACTGTACTGAGGTGTGGTAAACTGTTTGTCCTTAAACACACATTCAGTTAATTTAAATAGACTCGTTGTCGAGCATCTGATAGAACGAGTCCAATGGAATAGATTATCTAATAGAAACGTCTACCCAATAGAACTAACATGACTCGTTTAATCAGGGCACATAATTTAGCCTACTAATAATCACTTCGTCGTATCATGGAGCTGCCACAGCATCCATGGAGCTAGTGTAAAACTCCGACTCATAAAAAGAATTCTAGAAGAAGAAGCAATAAATAAGGCCACAGGTTGCTGATCAATAGACGCAGATACGAAATAGGAACAATCAAAAGTTTTGTGTTTAACTGCGACTCATTAGCGTGTAGGTAAGAAGAGCTGAGACACTGAAGGACAAAATTGTCCCGTGGGAAAACCTGCAAGGCAATTTCGGTTTGCATTGCAGGATTATAAAAATAAAGTGGAGCAGGAGAAAGCGCTGCTTCGCGCAAACGATGTAATGATCTGCTATGCAAAACACACAAAATTACTGAAATCACAACATTGCAGATATATATGTCATATGTATTCAGAGCTCCCACAAGTAGCGCGAAAGTGCTATTTTAGCACTATTTCATTTTGTGTAGCACTGTAGCACGTACTCAAAATTGCTAATGTAGTTTTTGGCAAATTTGGGCAAATGTAGCATTTTAGGAACTGACCGTGGTGACAACCCTGTATGTATTAGGAGCATCTCTTATAAAAACAATAACTAAATGATAGCAATAAAGCCCTTTATGTTTTAAGTAAATCGCTATTTTTACTTGATTGCATCTTGAGATGACAAAGAATATCAGCTCAATTTTTTATTTCCAGGCATTTTGTTATCATTTTAGAGTTTAATGCAGTTATATTTACTAAATGTGTGGAAAATAGGTAGTTAGGACGTCCCAGTACAAAGGCACCGACACATAAATTTATTTTTGCGGGGATAGGGGGGATTAAAACAGCAGAAAAATCAATTTATTACTTTGTAATTGCTTCTGACATTAGTCACAAAAAGTAAGAATATATCTTTATTTTAATTTTGCAGTTTTATTAAAAAATTTACAAGAACTAGCAAAGGCTCGTTTATAATGACAGTAGCATATTTTTTTATATTTTTCTTTAATTGTTTGTATTTATAATTCCAGGATCTTTATTTCATGATATTTTTTGAAGGACATAAATAGCTATTTGCCTCTTTGTGACCTAATGTCTTTTTTCTATTTGTACTTTTTTGGGGGTTCGGGGATTTGTTGTTGCAGCAAAAAATGTCGTCAAAGATTTGTGTTCTTTGTTTCTGTTTTTTCAAGATAAAAGAATAAATGTGAAAGATAAGTATATGTGTTTTTTCGTCTTCCTCTATTTTTTGTCATCTGCTGATTTGTTTGGATACCTGTATTGATTTACTGATATACTTGCATAAATACACTGTATTGGTATTGCTTATTTTCTAATTAAATGCAGGTACAGTATTTTTTTCCCAAAATGCCAATTATTGATTTTATTTTATTTCATATCTGGTTTCCCCCAAAACATCAACTTTAAATTATCTTCTACATGCTTTCCATCGACAAATGACGGACATAGACCTTGTGTTGGCATGCATTAGAGACTTAAACATGACATACCGGGGTGGAATAGCATGGCCATTTATTTATGGCATTGGTATGTTATTAGCCTAAATTGATTGTTATTACTTGGCAAAATGCCAACCAAATTAGCTGAAAGTTATCAAACCTTTAATTCACTTGTTATCATGTTCAAGGTATCTTTTTCGCTTTAAATATAACTATTATTATTATTATGATTATTAATTTGCAAACCCATTATGCAAAAATATTAAGACAGGACTTAAACAAAATATTAAAGACATAAAATCACAATAAAAACAAGAACAAACAATTACAAAACACAACAAGTACTTCAGTAAGTTATTGGGTCAATACCAAAGACCTAGTGTGCTTTAGCTTCAATAGATGAGTATTATGGTTCTAGGTGGTTACCCCCCCCTCCAGCATTAACCCGCTGGAAAATATTCTAGTATTTAAACCCCCATGGGAAAATACCCCCCCCCCTCCGGCGCTTGCCAACCCCCCGGAAAATACGCACCGCGGAAAATACGCACCGCGGAAAATACTCCCCGTGAAAAATACCTCCCGCAAACCCCTCCGTAAATACCTCCCCCCATAAAATACCCCCCCACCTAGAGAAAATAAGTCTTTCCAAATTTAAGAATATTATTTGAGTTTTTCCGTAGGGGAAACCTCCCCCCCCCAACCTTATGTGCAAATATATAGCCCAAATATGTTTCTGAAGTAATGAAGAAACTAACGAAGAAACCAGTTTGTTCTCGAGTTTTACACATCGTAAACTTGAGTGATTGACGTGTATTACTCAAGTACCGGAATTTTTCATTCCGGTACTTGCTGGATTTCCCGGTATTATTTAAAAACGATCAAAAATTAAATTTCAAAAAAGCAAGTTTTTTCAACTGACAGTAAGGAGCAGCATCAAACCTTAAAACGAAAAGAAATTATTATATAAGTAGGGAGAGAGGTATTACTCGTGACAGCGCACCTCTGCTGCCATCTATAACCGGTCTAGCTGTACAAGATCACGTGTCTTGTTCTATCCCAATCAGGGACTTAGAATACTGTGGAGAAGGGTGACGCAACATGTACAGTGAATACGAGCATGACAATGTTATTGATCCACTAACGGGACATGATCACGTGTCTCTTTCTAGACCAATCAGAGATTTTTCTAAGTGTATTGATTATAGAGGGGGAATCCACATTTCTAAGAAATTCAAGCCTGGATTTACGATATAGGCTATGATGAAAATCAAGTTAGACAATTCTATTTTTAAATATGACTTCTCTGGAAACATTTCTATAAGTATATTATACATCTCGCTTAATGTAACAGTTCATTTTAAGCTAATGAAAAATAAGCTCTATGGAAAACCTTGACAATATTGTTAACCAATTATGTGTCGTAAGTATATTTTATAAATAATCAATTGAGCTGTTTCGGTACTAGTGCATTATGCGGAGACTTCTTAAAAAGTCAATTTTGGTTAATAAAATGAAAATGGATGAATAATAGTTTAGAAACAAATTCGGGGTATATATATTTGCACATTTTCGGGGGCAGAAGGGTAAAGCATAGCATATATATTAAATGTAACCCAGGTAGCATTTTTCTTTAATGATATTAATTTATTTGGGGCCTAGACTAGCCTAGCAATGAAAATAATTCCTGATGTAAATTTTAGACCTATAAGCTCAGGATGTATTTGCACATTGTGGGGGGTGGTTGGGTAAAGCATAAAATACATTAAATATAGCTCTGGTAGCACTTTTTCTTTGATCATATTAATTTATTTGGACTTCTTCGCAGTGAAATGTCGGTCGATGCAAATTTTATGCATATTTGATGAGGATGTGTTTTAACGAGCTTTTTTTCTAATTCTAGGTCTATATAGTGGGAGCGTGTTATTGAGTCTTTTTAACTATATAGTCTTTGTTTCTAGAGTTTATAACATTTCGAAGGTTTTATAATGGGGGTCTATAGCGTAGCCTAGAATAACAATGAAACTTATCTCCTCTTAATTCTGTTTTAGAAACATAATTTATTTAATGTTTATTGACTATCTCATCTTGGCTAATGACTGTAAAAAAAATCTTTATTTCAACTTATTTCAGCTTTACACCTATTATCCGACAGTATATGAATGGCTTATTTCATCTCTGATAAACTCGTTTTCATTCAACAAGATGAAAACAATTGTTTAAATATAATCATTAAATTTTTAAAAACATCACCGAATCTTAATAACAAAGTGCCTTTGCTTAAACTGTATAAGATGTCAAAATATTTTTTACACTCCAAAATCTAAGAACAGATATCTTGGTTAGAGAGGGATTAACTTTTAAAATCATTTCGCCCTTTTGAACTTCAGATGTGCTATTGATAATTTTGTTTTCATTAGAGTAGAAATTTGTTTTTGCATTAATATAGAAGCGGGGTGAGGGGTGGGCTGTGTAATAGGGAGAGTTTTTTTCACTATGGCTTTTACTCTACAAAAAAACTATAATTTAATTTCTTTTAATGAAAATTTTGAGCATGTCCCCCACCTAATAAGAGGGCAAGAACCATTGATAAAACCCCTGTGAGGGCATCAGTTGTCAAGTATGGCCGTTGTCCAAGACCTTTAGCTTCTTCCTGACCAGCTCTGCGTGCACAAGCCGCCGCCCAATCTGTGCAAGGTCATGACATCACTGCTCAGTGTAACCCGCCTATACATGGCTATGACGTTGCTGCTCCGTCCACGCTCTATCAAGTGTTGCCTGGGTCTTCAAGACCAATGCCCTCTATACAAGGCGAGAACGAGCCTCTTTCAGTCCTTCACATGCAAGCTGTAGACCTTAATGTAAGTTTTTAAAATTATTGATATTTCTCGAAAAAAAGTTAGTAACCGATAATGATTTTTTCTCCCAAAAGGAAATATAACGGTCTTTTTTTAAGCTATTTAATCTGCTTAATAAAAAGGTTTTAATTATTGAATCCTGTCAAGTGCACGCATCCGACCTGCTAATTCTAATAAATTAGGATAGCAGCTTAGCAAAGGTTTCGCTGAAAAAGATCGTTTTATTCCCGTCATATTGTCTAGAGTAAATCTTATGAATTGCCAGAGAGGTGGGGTCAGATGCTGATTATGATAAATAGTTTCATATGATATTTGTTTTCCATTTTGAGTACATTAAGATGAAACTAAAAAGTCATTTTCATTATAAACAGCGCAAGCGCTGCTTATTTTTATGTCTACTAGATAATTCACTGAGAAAACTATGAGTATTGCAAATTCAATGGTAAATAGCGATGCTATTAAGTATGTTACATGTCATGATTTTCAGTTTTTTATTGTGTGTGTGTGTGCGTGAGCTGCGCATGCGCTGCTTTTATTATTTTTCTGTCTACTAGATAATTCGCTGAGATAGTATAATGAATATTACAAATTTATGGCTAAATAGCGATGCTATTAATTATGTCACATGTCATGATTTTCACTATTTAATTGTGTGTGTTTGAGCAGCGCTTGCGCTGTTTTTATTATTTTTCTGTCTACTAGATAATTCTCTGAGATAATATAATGAATATTAAAAATTTATGTGCATTAAAATTCAATTTTTTAACTGAAAAAATAGTTTCACTATTGTTATTGGCATAGAAATAAATACCTGATGTCAGTTTTTGAAATGGACGCAATTACAATGCTTAAAAACTATCCAAATGACACTATGCGCACACAGATAGTGACATTGCTACGACTATTAAGTGTTTATTTTTTTAAGCACATGTTTATAACAATTAGAAAATATAGTCCACTATTAATCCAACTTTCAACTTTAAAAAAAGGGTGATTTAGGTACTCTGAAAATAAGTGGCTGTTTCTTTATAGACTACAACGGTTCCGTACGCACTACCTTCTCCTCCATCTGAAGAAACAAGTCATGAACTATGTTTTCGCATTGATGAGACAGCTTCAATTGAATCTCCAATGGAGTTTCGTGACATTCAGGTGCGGGAATGCTATGAAGGTAGTGGAAATTTAAATGATAATTTTATCGATGACATGGAATGGGCAGACATTTTATTGAATAATTATTTGAATGTTGGTAATAGTGTAGTTCAACAAGACAATGCAGTTACTTCAGAGGGTGATTTTCCGTGGTTAAGTCCGAATACAATGCAAATTTTAGATAATTTTTCCAAAAAGTTAAATGAGAATCCTCCCTCTACTGATTTAATGGATATAGTCCCCGTTCAATTAAGTATAATTGAAGAACAAAATAAATTTGCTTGGGCACATTCTCACAGCCCAGATACACTCGAGGGTGTGCTAAGTGAATTGGGAGATTTTAGTAAACTGACCCATCCTATTGTTGAACAAAGCGGGAGAGGGGGTTTAGATAGAAATATGCAAGGGGGGGGGGTTAGCTAGTGATGATGATATACAAGGGGGAGAGGGTTTAGATGATGATACACAATTCTCGTCGCTACCGGAATTTCAACAAACAAATTCGATATTTAATACAATAGACATTTTTACGGCAAAATTTGGTGATCCATTTAATATATTTATGGGGGAAAATTTTATAACTGACCCCATTTATATTATTCATAAATATGTAGGAATAAATCCTACACTTTTAGAAAACCGAATTCAGTTGTGGGGGGTCAGGACTCCATTAAGGCCTCAATTATTTTAAAAATATTTTTCTAAATGAGAGTCATGGGGAGGTGTATGAGAATTATGTACACACCAAGAAATTAGTAGTGTATCCTCACTTGGAAAATTACGAGACTGTATTTATCCAATGGGTCGACAATATTATCACTCATCTCGAAAATTATAATGAGAATGGTAGTGGTTCCATAGTTTTATTTATTGAAACTTTATGTGTAAATATATATAAATTTAAAATGTATTTTAAGAGGGGGACATAGGGAACGAATATATTTTTAAAATATAATCCCGATTTAGAAGGATGCAAGGGCGTTCAACGAATCTGTTTTGAAACAGACCAAAAATATTTCATGTACGCTTTCCTCATATCACCTTTTGAACCTCTAACACGTGAAACTTCAAAGAAAAATTTGGACTACTGGGCCGTGCATGGGAAGGAGTGATCTGATTTTCCTCCAGTAGATTTCTCTTGTTTAGCGGAAAAAATTCCTGTAACACTCAGGGCAATAGATATTTTTGAACGGGCCAACGCCCATTTAAATGTTGGTGTTACTGTGTTCCAATACGAAACGAAATTTAAAGAGGGTATGCGTTCTAATAAAAAGAGTTTAATATCCCAGTAAGAGCCCCGTCGATTGAATCGGTGAAACACTGGGTTTGGCTGTTGTACACACCGCCTAGTGAACCCAATTCAATTGGCCATTTCAATCCTATTACGGATATTAGTAGAGTTCTGGGGGAGGGTAAAAAGGGGCAGGGGGGAAGTGTTCGTTACTACTGACCAATGTGTTTGTCCCAATTTCTTAGTGATTTAAAGTTACATAATCACATGAAACATTGTAAAAGACGCAGATATCAATCGGTGGAAACAGTTTCGGGGGTCCGTGCAATTTTACGATTTAAAAATTTTCAGAATACGCTAATGCAAAGCGATAAAATAAGTTTAGACTGTGAAGCCAAGCTGGTGGATGTGAATGGCCCACAATTTCTGAATCGTATCAAAGAACATTAAGGTATCGCAGTTTTTTATGCTCACGCACAACGAGACAGCTCTAGCACTATGTAATTGTTAGAAATAGTCAAAAGGTTAGATGAGAATGATTGCATGATCAAAGCATTGACTAAACTAATTGTCACTGCAAATGAAGTTATTTCTTGATTGAGAAATACCGAATATCCGATTATAATATCAGCAGAGGATCGCCTGGTCATTAAAAATAAGAAAATAGGTTGGGTTTGTAAGGGAAAATTTGAAGAGGGGGCTAAGGGGAAAGGCATTAGGGAGAAAAATACTAAGGGGGTGGAAAGGGGAAAGTCAGGGATCACGTTCACCTGTGGCAGGGAATTATTCAGGGAGTAGTAATTTTCGTAGTGTGGCACACCAATCGTGCAATGTTAATGTAAGCCAACAGTTTTTTTTTAGACCGGTTTTCATTCACAATTCAAATTATGATTTGAAATTTATTTTACCGGCTTTGGCACGTATGTAAAGAGAGGAGGGGTGCAGATAGTCCATGGGTAAATAACTCATTTACCTACAATATTATCCCCAAATCTGCTGAGAAGCTCTTGCTTTTAGAGTTGAAATGGCAGGTAGTGGATAATGGGCATACGTGTTGGAATAAAATTCGTTTTTTAGATTCTTATAGTTTTTCCCCCAAGGTTCTCTGTCAACTCATTCAAGTGCAGAAAAGTGCCAATTTTGATAGTTTCCCTCTGCTTAAACAGCGCTTTCAAGACAGGAAAGCGCTTACTAACATGCAAAGGCATATATGCATATGCCTATTACTGCTCTTGCGCTCGGTTAAGTGAGGAGAAACTCCCTCCCATTGATGCATTCTATAATTTACTTACCGATAGTGAATGCACTGATGAGGACTATGAATTTGCTAAGAGGGTATGGGCTAAGGGTAATTGTAAAAATGGTTTGGATTATTGTAGAATGTACTTGATCAGTGATGTGTTAACTCTGTTGGATATTTTGTGCAAAAACACAGATCAAATTTATTCGGAGTTCGGGCTAGACATTAGCTATTATTTTTCAACACCGCACCTCGTCATGGACTTAATTCTAAAAATTAGTAGGGAGGAAATAGGGTTGATCACCGATTTGGATCAACACCTATTTGTAGAAAGATCAATGAGGGGGAGATATGTTTTTCATGGGGAACGCGTCCAAACAACGGATCCAACTTAGCAGAACTCTGCTGATGGTGTAAAGTCCAATGCTGTTTTTCTTGACATGAACTCATTGTACCCCCTCGGTGATGTATCGCTAAAGTCTACAAAATGCCTATTACAAATAGTTTGAACATCATTGTGACATCCCCTACATACACACTGTCGAGGAAAATGGTCAACAAGAATGGTTCTTTAAAATTGACGGACACATACCAGTGGAACTTCACGACACTGTAAAAGATTTTGTTTTTCCGTGCGTGAATAGACCTGTGACCAAGGAGTCTTTGAGCCCATGCAATTGTTCTTTGGTTGATGATATGGGCATGCATTGGACCCCCTCCAAGCAGAAACTAATTGCAGATTTAGACCCAGAACATAATATTGTTGTTCATCACGTCCTATTGCGATGGAGGATGAGCAATGGCTTCAGGGTCACAAAAATACACAGGGACCTACAATTCAATCAGAAACCCTACTTGAATACCTTTATTGACACCTTTGTCAGTAAACGCTCACAGGCAAAAATTAAAGTCGAAAAAGAAATGTATAAACTTATTTTAAATTCAGCTTTTGGAAAAATGTGTGAAAGCGTACGAAACAGATCACGTTGTGACGTCATAACATACCCCTAAGAATGTGCACAATTTATTGTCGATCCCAATTTTAAAATATTCACGAGCATAGAGTCGAATCTGGTTCTACTACACAGAAAAAAGAGAAATGTTGTTCTGAATAAGAATAAGGACGGGGGTAGATCAGTACTTGAATTTTTGAAAAACTACCAATTGGTGTTATTTTAAAATTTGCTCACAAAACGCTTACCAAGGGAGGGGGAGGTTTGAGTTTGCTATGGGGAAACGTATTTTGTGGTGTTAAAAGCCAAAACTGAGGATTTATTGGAGGATTTGGAAAATGGTATGCACACTACCCCATGGATGGATTTCACGAATTGGAATGAGAGCATCTACCCCGAGTTGGTTAAACGCCAGGCCCCCAATCAACTATTAATGTTAAAATCGGAGACGGAGAGTGATTTAATATCCAATGGGGTGTTCCCCGGTCCCAAAGTTTACTGCGTGGAAAGACACGGCAAGGATGTAAATAAGGAGTGCAAAGGGGTGACTACAAACTTTGTAAAAAATAATTTTGACATGAGTGTCTGCAGAAACTGTGTAGACAGCTGTCTAGTGCCAAGAGCAAAAGTGCTGGTAATTCACTCTCTACAATACAGGAACTTCACAGTTAGAGTAGAAAAAAATGCCATGTCTTGCATATCTGACAAGGTCTATGCGCTCGAGAATGGTGTAAGAGTACTCCCCCATGGTCACTACGGAATTTCAGATTGATTTGAATTTGTGGACTATCGAAACCAACTCGGTCTGGATAATTTAACTCAAATTAAAAAAAAAACTTCAAAAAGTATAAAAATATTATAATTTCTCAATTATAATCTTCATTACCATCAGTTACGTCATCATTTTGCAGCAGCTGCTATTGCATACCGTTTGCTTTTCAGCTTTCCGCCCCCAGGGGGTGTGGCCCAGGTGGTGTGGAAATCTAGCCAAAATAGAATTAGCGATAAATTTTGAAAATTTTATTTTAAAGTTTAATCATAAGCTAATTCAATCAAATTTTCTTTCTCATTACTTGCTAATTCAAATTCTTCATTTTTTTCAAAATAACCATTTTTAACCAAATAACATCTAGTCCAAAAGGCCTTCTATCAAGTCTGCAGAGTGCATTCACTGTCGTCAATTGCAGACCATGTAAAATACCACAAGTAATGCTTTAGTCTGACTCAAATAGTTAAGCTAGAAACGTGTTCTTTGACAAAAAGAAACTTGCGGAATTTCAGCGATTAAATTTGATAAAGCGGCTGAAGGGCCTTGAGACAGAGATCAGCACCGCCGGTTCGGACTTTAAGGAGTCTTTCCGTCCCCCGAAAAATATTTCGGGGGAAGGGTCAGTTTCCCTTAATCCCCCCCTGGATAGGGCCTTGCCTTGTGCACTTATAACATGTCGTTTTTTTTTGTCCCTATTCTTTAGTAAACTCAAACATTTATTCGCTTGTTGATTTGTTGTAAATTTTTTGTTGCAATAAAGTGTAAACCAGTACGATTGGGGCAAATCAAAGGATATATCACATTTAGCACATAAGCACATAAAGCACATTTAACAGAAGAGTGTAAAAACTTGAAAAATGCATTTTCGATTTTAGACAGTTATTAATAAGCAGTGGTCGGCTGAAGGAAACCCGAGATGTGGCAAAAGTCAAAATCAAAACTCAGCTAAAAGCTTGACTCCAAGCAAAAAAAAAAGATCAGATTTATAGTTATTCTTGTATATGAGAAAGGTTCTATATATCTTGGGAGCTAAATATGGTAAAAGAAAATGGAACATTCGATATAGTTCATTTTGTTTGAGGGATTTAGTTTTAAATCTAAGTACTTCAAATACGTCTCATAACGCTTCTGAATTAGCATGGCTGAGTGTATATCTCAATTAGATATCTGACTTGTTTGATCGAAAATAAAATATGCCACATAATAATAGGAATAGTAATAATATTTTTAGCACTCTAAAATCCATAGGACCGTGTTAATACAAAATGAAAAATTCAATTCCAATTAACGTAGACGCTACATAAACATAAACAAGAACATTACATCAATTAAAAAAAATATGCTGTATTTCTTGCCTGAGAAAAGGTCCTAATCTTTCCACACTTAGAAAACACTAATCCCTACATATATTTGCTACATATATTTTTCATCAAACCAACAATCTCCATACACTTTCCTTTTAATCCTTACTCAATTCTCCACGCTTGCCCATCATATAAAACACTGTCTCGTCCATATCTCCACGCGTGGGGTAAAAATAAGGACCATCCTGCCCTTGTCTCCTACCTAAGTTTATTTCCTTGTCCCAAGTGATAAATTATTCACCTTCAATTCAATAATGTGCTTTAGCTCCTCCATTCTCAAAATTTCCCTTAAAAATACCCCTTTACCTCACGTCTCCTTTGTAACAGCATAGAGTTACAGAGAACCAGAAAGGTTTCTTGACAAACCTGTTCTTCTTATTTGCATAAAATATTTCCTACCATATTTGCCACCTCAATTATATATACATAGTCAGTCCACTATTCTACATTTTCACCACTCTGTAATCTTGTAAAACCTTTCTTACTTGGTACGTCCATGAACTTGACGAATCATCTCTTTGAGCTTCCAAATTGGCTGATTCAAGCAGCCGTACTTTCGGCATCGTCACAATACCTTCCCAAAACCTAACCATTTTCACTAATCTGCAACCTCCTTGCGAAAAGATTCCCAAATCCCCTCTAACTACTAAAATATTAATGTTTATTTTTACACCTAACCACTTCTTATAATAGCCTAGCGGCACTCTTCCTAATTTGCCACTTTTCTAGAACCCCCCAAACCTCCGAACCATAATGCATCACAGATACTTTCTTATTTTTAAAATCTCCTCTTGTATCATAATGTCTCTTATATCACATGCCTGGATCCTTAAAATTAGATTCGAACACCTCTTGTCCACTTCCTCACTGTTTCCTATGTGCATACTAAATATTTTACCCTTTGCATTTAAGGCCACTCATAAATATTTAAATTCTTCCAGAATTTGCATATCTCTACCTCCTGAAATAAATGACTGTACCACATTCACAAGGTGAGCAGAAATGTATGTTTTTGAAACTGAAATAGTTTTTGCCACATCTTTGATGCCAAACAAATCTTCCTTCCACGGACGACTGCCTATCAATAAAAAACACGAAACGCATTTTTCAAGTTGTGATGCTCTTTTGTTAAATATGTTATGTGCAACATACAGCTTTACTTCATATCTTAAAATAATATATCCTGGCCATGGAGCCTTTCGAGGGGGATTAGGGGTGTTGTGGTTGGATTGTATGTATTGATTGGATTATTCAATGTAGGCCTATTTTAATGTTTTTCTATTGATTTAGTGTTTGATTTAAACGATATGCATTCCCCCTCTATTACAGGCCTAGGAGCCTTTAGGGGATTAGCACAATTTATTTTCTTGTATGACTAATTGATTATGAATAAATCTTATCTTATCTAATCAGGTATGACCAGCTCGTATTTATCGGGTGCCTATTGAGGGGCTCCCTCAAGGAAGACTCCACTGCTAAGAAGCAGGTGTGTTTCAAAAGCCGTTGAAGCACCCGGGTCCTCATTTGGGCTGGAGATTAATTACTAAGAGCTTCATTCATTTTTCATTTCATCCTTGTTTATCTAGTTCATGAAAAGCCAGCGTCCTGAAGTAGGAAAAGGTCACCATAGGTGTATGGAGGAACGTTCTCAGTCTGAAATTATGCTATAGATCATCTCCAGTAAATTTAATTCACCCGGTGCCACAACCTACTGAGCTAGGAAAAATTTGGTTTTATTTTTTAAAGTTTTTAAATTGTTGTAATCCCTCGTTTAAATACATACAAACATTTTTGAAATTACCAGTTTTTTTGCTATTTACTCAGTTGAATGTCTTTTCCTACTGAATCTATTCAAAGATATTTGATTATTACAACATGTCCAATTTCTAACAACGATTTCTACGAAGCTTCAAACTTTTGGTTGTATTTTTCAAGGTTTTGAATTGTTGCAATCCCTTGCTAAAACACATACAAATATTTATGCAATCACCATTTTTTTTTTGCTCTTTACGCAATTAATTTTTTTTCATACTAGAGTGTATTCAAAGATATTTGATTATTACAGCAAGGCCAATCTTTAACAACGATTTCTAATAAGCTTCAAACCTTGGATTTTATTGTTTAAAGTTTTTGAATTGTTGTAATGCCGTGTTAAAATATATAGCCAACAAATATTTTGCAAGTAGCAATTTTTTTGCTCTTTACGCAATTAAATCTCTTTTCATATTGAAGTCTATTCAAATATATTTGATTATTACATCAAGTCCGAATTCTAACAACGATTTCTACTAAGCTTCAAACCTTTGGTTTTCTTTTTTAAGGTTTTGAAATTGTTGTAATCCGTTGTCAAAATATATACAAATATTTCCACAATTACCAGTTTTTTGCTCTTTAAGCAATTTAATGTTCTTCTCCATACCTGAAAATGTTCAGTTTTTTTCTCATAAGTGTTACAAGTGTGACAACGTCATTGCAATACTGATGTATATAAAAATGATGTCTCTCACATGAATAGTTGTCTTTTTGCAAAACTAATGCTCTTAACGAATTTTCTTAAACTTCTGACCTATCTAAATTGTTTTTTAGGCGACAATATTATCTTTTAAACACATGTCTAATCTTATTGAAATGTTTATTTTTGGCCTAAAGTTCGCTTTTTTTCCTCAATTTCATCCCCCTATAAGAAATTTGACAATTTTAACCCAGGAAGATTCGAAACTTGGACTGCAAAAACTCTCGGAAGTTTATAACTGCCGGAGACCTATAATTGTCTAAGTGGGTAAACTCCTAAACATTCACTAAACAGTCGGTAAGATCCATTAAATCTGCGACGAATTTTACGCTTAGATTAGGCAAGTCTACCCTGCTTTGTCTCACGGCTGGGGGATCCGGTTGAAACTTGCGTTACTTTTTTTAGAGGGGGACAGTAAGGAGACCTTCTGCTGGGGTGAAGGGGCCAATGTATATTTCTTAGTTTCCCATAAAATAGTTTATCCATCGGTTTTTGTATGCCTTTCGTCCGACGGGCTCTACTGCTGGTTTTTATATTACGTACCAATTTGTATATTTTCCCTCCATTTTCAGGTAAGGTAATAAAATCATTTACGATTTATATATATCCTAATATTAAACATCAAAGTGCTGTTTTGTTTCTGTCTTAATCAATAGAAGTTAGTTTTATATCATGTACCATTAGTTATTGAACTAAAGCTTTATTATGCAATGAATAAAACTGAAGCTGGGATTTCATTCAACAAAAAACATTTGATTCATTGGCTGTAGCACAATACCCTGGTTGATTTACCACAGCAATGTTCTATTTTATGTCTTCATTCGTCGGTAGATTTATTTCAAAAATTTGTATACAATTGCCAATAAATTAACTTATTTTTTCCTTTGTAGAGAATGTATCGATCATTGGCTCGGATGATTGTACCACTTGCTTGATTGTGATTCTTCGACATACAGGTAGAGATTTTAACCCGTTTGTGATTCGAATTTCTGGTGATTGGGATTTCTTCTCGAGACTCTTCTAAATCAGTGTAATGAAAAAAACCATTCAGTGTAAAAAAAAATAGTTAGAATCGGGGGCTTAATAAATTCTCTGAATTCCCGTCTGAAGGGAAACGTAATATAGTATTTCTGATCAGGGGCAACATATCACGAAAATATAAGGTGGGAAAGGAGGGGGGATGGATTTTTTTCAGTATTTTATTTTTACTGAAGATGCAAAAAAAAAAAAATTTTAAATGTAGGGGATGTGAAAACACAGAATGTGTTTTCGGTTTTTTCAATGGAACAACGAAGAATGCCTTTTAAAATATGTCTATGGGACAATAGCCCTGCTGCCTTCCCTCCCAATCGATGCCTCTGTTTCTGGTATAGTTTCAACAAATTTCAGTTATATAAATTTTCAATATCCAATCAGTCAATTTACTATCTGTATATGTGAGTAATAATTGTATATGTATGAACTTTTTCTCGAAAACGGCTCCATATTTTTTCGGGAAAATTGGTATCTTGGGATATTTTCGCATAAGAAATGATTTAGATAGGTCACAAGTCAGAAAAAAATCGTTAAGAGCTTTAATTTTGTTTTTTGCTAATGACGTCATGCACTACGTTATTATACCATATAAGCATTTCTTGTGACATCATATATGGCATCATATAAGAATTTATTATATGATGTCATACATAGCCATAAATGAGATTGTTGAGTTTCCAGCGCAATAGTTATTTATATAGTATAATGTCTGTTGAAAGGACCCAAAAACGAAAATTTGCAGTTGCAATAAATGATGATTCTTTGGAACCAACACCTTAACTATCAAACGTTATAAGATGTGAAATTTGACAACCTCGACCATCAATTGCCACAACACCAATACGGGCAGCTAAAGCAAAGATCATTGCTAAATTGTCTGAAGTAATCAAAATCCAAAAACGTATCAAGAATGAAAATGAAGAGCAAAGACACGGGCTGTTATAAGATACGTGATAAAGACATTCAGAGCGTATTAAAAATGAAAATGATGAAGGTGTAAAGAACCAAACAAGTTTAAATCATATATATATATATATATATATATATATATATATATATATATATATATATATATATATATATATATATATATATATAATATATATATATATATATATATATATATATATATATATATATATATGTCTGTATATATATCCACATTTTCAAACTTACCATAATTTCTCCTTCAGAGGACTAGTCTTGATGACTGAATTTGCTCCCAGACCTCCTTAATTTGGAGAACTTTATTAGGGCATAGCGCAGAG
This sequence comes from Artemia sp. Qi Xiang Cuo, assembly GCF_049724085.1. Classification (NCBI taxonomy): domain Eukaryota; kingdom Metazoa; phylum Arthropoda; class Branchiopoda; order Anostraca; family Artemiidae; genus Artemia; species Artemia sp. Qi Xiang Cuo. The sequence continues at coordinate 77,175,178 of NC_142794.1, read as the reverse complement.
AACCAAAAAAGCAGGCATTTTGTTTGGATCCTGCTCTTAAGGTATATGTCCTTTGTGCAATATTTAGCTATTTCATTTTTTGACAGTGTTTCAGCGTAGCAGGATTAAAATTTATATCGTTCAGTAGCATAGATTCAGCTTCATCAACCAAACAATTTGTATTTTTGAGACTTACTTTGTTATTTTTTTCTTAGATAGAAACTTTACTTACTTACATACTTAAAGCTCTTGCTCGGCAGCGTCGCCAGCGTAGAGAGAACCAGTCGTCGGTGCCTTCAGTCTTCTCCAGAGTGGTCGGTTCAGGGCGAGGGTTGTCGCTTCAGCCGGGCCGGGTTGATGTTTCTGGAGGCGAGCCGATCACGGAGGACGTCCGCCCATCTGGTGCGTGGTCTTCCCCTAGGACGCCTTCAGCCTATTGCAGCTGGGTCGAAATCGAAGATGAGCCGGGCGGGTGTTTGGGCAGGCAGACGGAGCAGATGACCAAACCAACGCAGCGAGCGAAACTCAAGCTGCTCGGACAGGGGTGGGAGTTGGAAGGACCTGAGGATTTCCGAATTTCGTACCCTGTCGGCCCATCGGGAGCGTTCAATTTTTCGGAGGTGTTTCGTCTGGATGGCATCTACCTTCAGCGTCTGTGTCTGAGTCAGCGACCAAGTCTCGGCAGAATAGAGCATAACGCTGGCAACCGAAGCAGAATATATTCGTGCTTTGGTGAGACGGCTGATCTGGGGTTTATGGAAGACTGTTTTTAGAAGGCGACCGAAGACACAGTTTGCTTTTGCCGCTCTTGCTGATATTTCGGCATCTAGGCTTCCGTTTGAGCCGACAATTGAACCAAGGTAGGTAAACTGCTTGACTACCTCTACAGTTTGGCCACAAATTTCCACAGATGACAGGGGGTTGGACGGCGTTTTCTCAACGGGCATTATCTTGGTCTTCGACCAATTTTTTTTCAGACCGAGTTTCTCAGCGGCAGAGGCCAGTGTTTCCAGTGTAGTTTTGAGGTCACTAATGTTTTCGCATATTAGCGCCACGTCGTCGGCAAAGTCGACGTCTGAAAGAACTTCCAGCAAAGCCTATGCCAAACGGCTGCACCTGCTGTGTTTTATTCAGGATGTAGTCTATTACACAGTTAAAGAGCTCAGGTGCAGCGGCACATCCTTGCCGGACACCATTTTTAATTTTGAAATATCCAGAAGGCCGTCCATTTACGATCACCGCACTTTCAGTGTTAATATACAGCTCTTTGAGGAGACGGACGATTTTCGTGGGTACGCCAGCAGACTGGAGGATTAGCCATAGTGACTGCCTATCAACAGTGTCGAAGGCCGATCAAAAATCGACAAAGGCAATGTACGCCTTCCTCTTATATTCAAAAGTTTTATCTACTAGCTGTCTAATCGTATGGATTTGCTCGGTGGTAGACCTGCCTGGCATGAAGCCAGCTTGCTGGGGGTGACGCAGGGCATGGAGGTATCTTGTTTCCTGTTTGAAAAGCAGCATAGTGAAGAGCTTTCCAGGTACTGAGAGTAAAGTTATGCCACGATAATTTCTACATTCTGCTTTGCTCCCCTTCCTCTTGTAGATTGGTACAAGTAGGCCCTTCTTCCAGTCTGAGGGGATTTTTCAGAGTGCCACACAAGGTTAAACAGTATTTGTAGCCAGAGGATCATGGCTGGACCCTCATTTTTAAGGAATTCCGATGCTAGGCCACATATTCCTGGCGCTTTGTTATTCTTTAGCTTGCGGGTGGCAGCTTTTATCTCCTCCGCTGTAAATTCAGGACCATCAGAAGCAGGTATGGTAGTAGCCGCAGCAGCCGCTAGCTCATGGTCCGTCTGGTCTGGTGGATCTGATTAGAGCAGTTTCTCAAAGTGGTCCTCCCACTGGCGAAGGCATTGTGATTGGTCGTAGATATTCTCACCGCTAGCGCTTCGAAGGTATGGCGTAGTTTGAGTGTGCTGACCTGACAGCTCACGAAGAATCTTGTAGGTGGCTCCACTGTCATTTTTCTTGGTGGCCTCTTGCAGTTCGGCTGCCTTGCTGTCAATAAAAGCCTTGCGGTCTTTATGCAGCATGGAATTGCGCTCTTTGTTTAGCAGTCTGTATGTAGCCATGTCCCCGCCAAGACGTGCTTCTCGCCTGAGCTCTATGATGGCAAGGGAGTGATTACTGATCCAGTCCTTTTTCTTCCGTTGCCTCATTCCAACAACGTCAGTTGCTGCCACAAGAGTGTTTTCTTTGAAGGACTTCCATGCAACTTCACTATCATCGCATTGGCCAAGGACCTCAAATCTGTTGGATATCTCCACATGGTACCGCTCAGCCAGAGCGGGGTCCTGTTGGATGCGACCGGCATCAATTTTCCGAGAAGACTGGCTGTTCTTCATAGCTTTGAGGCAGAGCTTAATTTTGGCTGCTACCAGCCGGTGGTCGGTGTTCCCGAGCTCAGCGCCACGGTAGTTGCAGCAATTCTGGACAGACGACAGCCATCGTCGACGTACGATGATGTAGTCGAGCATCTTCTTTGTTGATCCATCATTGCTATACCAGGTGTACTTGGCTATATTTGGTCTCTGGAACCATGTGTTCGCAATCGTTAGATTGTGGGCCAGACAACAATTCAGCAGCCTCTCTCCATTATCGTTTAGGCTATCCACTGTAACAGGTCCAACAGTGAGATCCCACAGGCCTGATTTGTTTGAAATACTTGCATTCAAGTCTCCTAGGAGGAGGAGGTAGTCATGGGGAGGTACAGAAGATAGTTCAGAACTAAGCAGGTTATAGAAATCGCCTTTGTCTTCTTCATCAGCGTCGTTTGTGGGGGCATAGCACGTAATGACAGTTATTTTGCCGTGCTTCCCATCCAGTCTTGCGGTCAGGAGTCTAGGCGATACTGGTTTGAATGAAAGGAGGGCCCTACGTGCAGCACTGTTCAGTACTAGGCCAACGCCTCCTCTTCTTTGGCTACCGCCAGTCCACAGCAATGTGCGTCCTTCACCTATGTCCTCTTCACCATGTCCAGGGAGGTGTTTTTCGGTAACTCCAGCTATTGTGACTTTATATTTTTTAGTTCTTTTGCTAAAAGATGCTTCGAACTGGGTTGGTACAGTGTCAGGACGTTCCGGGTGACCACATTGGTGCCACCTTGGTCAACGATGTTCAGAGGGGATTATCCTTGGGCGGTCCGAGGTCGATACGGGGTTTGAGATGATATATCCGAGGCTGAATTTTTGGTTCCATTCGTAGCAATAGAAGTTTCAGGAGGAGGGCTGCCAACCCAACCGTCCCTAGATGCATTTGGTTCTCTGGTGGCTAGCCAGGTATCCAGAGGCACGTGGAGGTCGTTCTTCATGCACCAATTAAGCATGGGAACTAACTCCGGACGAGCATCATTACCTCCAACGCACATTGAAAATACGCGGAAATCACACAAAAGTTGCTAAATTAACAACTTAAATTAACAATGTTTTCTTCTATTTTTAGCAAGTTCTAATTATTTTCTAAGAAATGATTCTAATTAATATTATAATCCTGGTTAAATAAATGGATAAATGCGAAACTAATGAATGCAATTATAAAAATGTCTTTTCCTTTCGTTGCAAGATACAGCTGTAGGCTTATACAAGAATTGCATATTTTACAAGGAACACAAGTCATAATGCATTGATTTTCGACTTTTCTTATCGATCTCCCAAGATCTGATGTCCCGACGCAAGAGCAATCCCATGATTTTATTATTCTTATTATTATTATCTAGGTGCTTCAAGAATAATGACTCATTCAGTCGCACTTGCAACAAATAATAAAATCCTCAATTCAAACATTTGAAGGTCAGGTAAATAAGAGACTTCAATATATGAAGTGGTTGCATTTGCTGCACCCTGATGCAGGCGATCTTTCAGAAAAGGGCTAAGACAAATTTGAGAGTAAAACTTGAGGGTTTGAGGGGGGAAGTATTGTTTTATTTCACGTTGCATTTTCAATAACCTGTTTCTTTGTTTAATTCTGTCAAAGCTACCTTCTCTCTTATCCCTTGCCCCTTTAAACAAATTTAACATGTTAACGGAAATAGCTCAAATTTGTTTCATGTCAATACTTGTGTGTTGGAAAGTACACAAGTCTTATGATGGGGGAGTGACCTTTGGGCATGCACCTCCCTTCTTAAGATTTCCCAATATTTACCTAGATTTACCTATAATTATCCATTGTTTTGTTTTATTTTTAGGAACTTGCCCCCCCCCTCAAATGCGAAACCCCACCACCTCCAAGGTAAATTCTTGTATGCTTGCCTCTATGGGCTTATGTTTTATAATTTAGCTATAACTACTATAGTCAAATACCCTTGAAATATAATAAGTGAAAATGACACCATTTCTTATACAATCCAGAAAAAGGCTTATGCCAGCTTTGCCGCCTCTCACTCAGACTACCTGTCTTGGCTTTGTTTCCAATTGGCCAATGGCTTAATGGCAACTTGATTTTAATTCAAAAATCAACGGATACCAGGCAGCATAAACAGAAAAAAGAAAAAAATAACTGCACGAAAAGCAGCTCACAACCTTTAGATAGAACACTTTATTAAAAAGAATATATATTTATTGCCATATCCTCACTCTTTGGAAAAGGTTTTGAGGTATACAGTCATAAGTGGGGTAAATGCAGCCTGCTGTTTGTGTAGACCTTCAATATAAGTCTTTTTTTTATATTTTAACAGTATATAATTCACTCCCATATATTATGCAAGCTCAAGCTGCGGATGTTATTAGTCTTACAGTTAATGTGCTGAGTTATATTGGCTATGATGTGGCCGGTTATACGAGTTTGCCCCCCCCCCCCGACGATTAACCCCCCCCCCCCGGAAAATACCCTACCTGAAAATGCTCCCCCAGCGGAAAATACCCCCCCTGGAAAATAAGGCTTTCCAACTTTGAGAATTTTATTTGATTTTTTTTTTTTTTTTTTCCGTAGGGGGAAGGAATTTTGGTATTTGTGTATTATACGCCGCTCACTCAAGTTTACGCTGTGTAAAATTCGTGAAAACACCGGTTTTTTTGTTAGTTTCTTCGTTACTTTAGAAATAAATTTGGGCTACAGATTCGCATATTAGGTTGGAGGGGGGGGGGGGGTTATGCTTATCGGGTCTGTAGGCAAAATGTGCTTGATACAATTATTCTGTATTTTGATTATGCATCAAAATCCAAATAGAGATCAATGAAATATTGATAGTTTTTTTTCTGCGCTACGAAAAGTATTGTATTCATAAAACTTTACAGTTTCATGAATTGTAATTAAACAAGAAGTAAAGGTTTTTTAACTAAAGTAAGTAGCAAGTTCAAAACTTAGTGTATTATGCGCCACTCACTCAAGTTTACGCTGCGTAAAATTCGAGAACACACCGGTTTTTTCGTTAGTTTATTCGTTGCTTTAGAAATAAATTTGGGCTACAAGTTTACATATTAGGGGGGGGGGGGTAAAGTATACCGGGTGTGCATGAAAAATGTGTTTGGTAAAATTATTTTGCATATTAGATGGATAGATAAATAAGTGTATTTTAAAGCCAAATATACGGTTATGAACACAGTAAAATAACATAAATGAAAGACACAAATAACATAAAGTTTGATCAGCGATCATCATAAAACACTTAAATGAAAAATTACATTTACTTTATACTAGTGGCGGATCCAGGGGAGGGGCGAGGGGGGCGTCCTCCCTAACGTTGTCTAAAGTAGTGTAATTTACTTAGTTAACGCAAGTTTGCGTTAATTAAACCTGCTCCTAATGCAAGTTTATCGGATCAACCTATTTCCCCCCCCCTAAAAAATCCTTGATCCGCCCTTGCTTCATACTAGATTTTTTTTTCACTATTCTTCTGTAATTTTTTAGTCACCATACACCTAGAAAGAATTGTTTTCTCACTTCAAACTGTCCAAATACTTTACCCTCGGTAAATAACCCTCCCCCCCCTTGAAAATACACCCACTCATCCCCCCGTGAAAAATAAGGCTTTCTAATTTTGTAAATTTTATTTAGGTTTATTTTTTTTTAATTTCCGTAGGAGGAAGGAGTTTTGGTACTTGTGTATTATGGGCAACTCACTCAAATTTACGCTGTGTAAAACTCGAGAACAAAACCGGCTTCTTCGTTTGTTTTTTTTAGCTTAGCGGAAGACAAGACAAAGACAAGTGACAGAATATATGGGAAATGTTTAATTTGGGCTATATATTTGCGCATAAGGGGGAGGGGTAAAGTATTTGGATAGTTTGAAGTCAGAAAACAATTCTTACTTCATAATATGCAGAATAATTGTACCTATCCCCCCCTAATGCGTAAATATATACCCTTAAAACTTCTTTCTAAAGTAACGAATAAACCGGAGCGTTCTCGAATTTTACACAGCGTAAACTCGAGTGAGTGGCACATTATACATAAGTATCAAAACTCCTTCCCCTACGGAAATTAAAAAAAATAAAATTCTTAAATTTGGAAAGCCGTATTTTCCACGGGGGTTATTTTTCGGGTGGGGACATTTTCCAGGGGTGTTTTCCGGGGGGCGTATTTTCCGGGTGGTATTCTCCGCGGGGGTATTTTCAGGGGGGATTTCCTTGTGGGGGTATTTTCTGGGGGTGGGGGTATTTTCCAGGGGGGAGGGGTATTTTCCGGGGGGGGGGTAAACACCGGCCACCGCGTGGCCAGCAGAGGGTTTACTTTAAAAAGAACTATGTAAGTACGTATTTCGAACATATAAAAGTGACATATTAGCCCCAACTTTGAGTTTGCTGGATTTAATTAGTTTGCTTCATGGATAATTAATTGTAACCAGGGATATGATGTCAGTCTGATAGAATAATCTAACATATTGTGGCTCTATGCTTTCGCTCTCTCTCCGTCCGCATGCGTGATAATAGTTGGCTGATAACTGAAAACCGAGAAATTAGATTACGACTATTGCTTGATAAACTAAACCACCATCAGAAAAACAGTTTATCAAAAGGGTTATATTTCAGCCGATTTATTTAAGTAAAGTATAGCAACATATTAGATTTATTTGTATAATTACATGTATACCATGCATGACAACATGTATAGCCTAATTAAATACTATGCAGGGTGTACAGAAATATACTACTTGCGTATTGTGTTAATTGCTAAATAATTGTCAAAGATTGTCCTCGTCGGCCAAACTTTTAGGGCCAAAAGAAAAGCAGGTCTTCCCCAAATGGGGTGGGTGGATGTCTAAAGGAAAAATTTAAGGGAAATAGGAACTTCTTGGGAGGGTGTAAAGAGATGAGATATGAATAGATTGGGATAGAGGAGGAGTATGTGTAGCTGTGTTGGCCTCAGGCGGCTTAGTGGCGCAGTGAGGTGTTAGTAGCAGTAGTAGTAGTATTGTGCTTAATAGCTTGGATTTTGGATTTCTACATTGGAATATAAGCCAACATGAAACAGTTCATGGTAACGAGCTGTAAGTATGGAGTGACTCAGCAAATAATAACCGAAACAAAGAAAAAACGGAATTTTAATAACAATAGATGCAACAAAAGAATCGCCTTTTATGCTGATTCTAGATATATAAAATTCATTGAGTTTAATGTTGCCCATCAAAAGCTACGACCCTGAAAAAATTTGAGTGTTTTTCCGAAAAGGGGAAAAAACACCCCTAGAAAGTAAAGATATCTTATTGAAAATCGCACCATCAGATTCAGCATATCAGAGAGCCCTACTGTAGAGGTTCCAAGCTCCCATCTGCAAAAATAGGGAATTTTTTATTTTTTGCCAGAAGATCACAGATGTGTTTTTTTTACCAAGGCGGTCGTATTGAACCAATAGTTTTGGAAGGTCGGGAGAGGGCTCAATCGAATGGAAACTAAAAGTTCTAGTGCCCTTTTAAAGTAGTAAAAAAAATGGAGGGCATCTATCCCCCCTTCCACGCCCCCTTTTCCCCAAAGTCATTTGATCAACATTTGCATGTCTATTTTGTTCGGCATAGTTGAAAGGTCAAATTACCACGCCTCTAGGGATGACATGACCCCCATAGTCATTGGCGAAAAGACTGTAATTTATGAAATTGGTGTAATGTTTCCAGGGGATGTTTTCCACACGGAAAATTTTCCGTGGGGAGGGAAGTTTCATGAACTTTCGAGGAGAAATTTTTACCGGGGGAATTTGCCAGAATCTGTATACAAAGTCTCTTTTTATATGTTTTACTTTCTCTTTACCAACAAAATTTTAATGGACATGTTCCGTGGAGAATTTTCGAATTGGTTCGAATCCGTGGGAATTTTGTCAGAGATATTTTCCGTGGGGAAATTTTCTGCGGGAGAAATTATCCATAGGGGAATTTCCAGCGGGAGAAATTCTTCAGGTGGTAATTTTTCCGAGAAAGAAACACGCAAGGGGGATCCACAGGGTTTTCCGCGGAGAGGAATTTCCGGTATGACTTGGATAACGATTAGAATTAAATGAAAAACAAGTCTTTTTTTCAAAAAATGCGGAATTGAAAATTTTTTGGGAGGGGTTTTCAGCGAGGATAGAATTGTTCCAGGAAGGACAATTTTAAGCAGGGGATCCTTCCATAGAGGAATGTTTGGAGAAAATGTTCCATGGAGGGGAGAGGCGGATTTCCCAGTATTATTTGAAAAAAAGGTCAGAAATTAAATATAAGAAATAAGTTTTTCATCAGAAAGTAAGGAGTAACATTAAAACTGAAAATGAACAGAAATGTTCCTGCTTCGAGTCCTTCGATTATACTTCCTAAATAGTCATGAATACAACGAGGTGGAGGACGCCTGTACTTGCGAGGTAAAGGGGAGATGCTTGATACCGACGTTTCAGCTTCAGGTGCTCCAATTACGCACACTAAATCATTGTTATATAGTTCTTTTGAGGCAAACTTAACCGAGTCATCAAAAAACAACATCTCCACCCTCTACAGTTAAAGAACCCTGTATGAGAATTTTCCGAACGCTGCAGTGTGAGGATGACGCTGCACGTTTTTGACTCATTAAACGTGGATAGACTCAGTCAACTGTATGCCAATCTCAAAATATTATAAGAATGGGAGGATTCGAGCATTCTGCACTCTTTGGAGGAACCACCCCTTCTGTGTCTGTCTAAATTAACATAGGTGCAATCAGACATTTATTACTTTGTTTTGTCAGCTTCTTTTGACTGCATCTTTTGTTTTGTCTTTTCAGATAGCAGTAGAAACCATCATCAGTGGTTTATTGATATTTACTGTAGATTGCATTAGATCAACAAATTAAAGCTGCAGAAATCGCTGTAGATGACTAAGCCATCTATTTACGCTTGTAGAAGGTTGTTCTAAATTGTATTATTCTATTCTATGGCTTAAGTTAACTTGTAGGGAATGCTCTTGCTCAGTAGTTTTCCAAGCTCTTACGGCCCGAACACAATTTTTCTTTGTCGAAACTTGCCTACAGATCTTCATAGTCAAAACTTTCCCATGAACCTTGGGTGGAAAACTATACAAATGCACAATGAAAAAAATTAAAAATTAACTTTGATGGCTTGAATGGTAAACAGTGATGTAAGAATCAAACATATATAAAATGTTGAAGAGGTGTCTATTCAAATTATAGCTTTTCTTTTTTATAGCCTTTTTTAGTTTTTTATATTTGACATTTTTTTACATTAAAACTGCTCGGTACTATTATATTAAACGCACTCTTTTTCGTATATGTCAAACTGGAGACGCGACAGAAAACCCGTTTTGTTTGGGTTAATTCAAGACACTGCTATACAGCAAAGCATAATCATCTTCTGAACTAATCTCTATTGTTCAGTATGTGTTTATACTTTGCTATACAGTAATGAATGCTTAGCGTGGTTTTCAATGCGTTGACGATATTTAAACTGTTGTTTTTGGGGGTTTAGGGGGAAAAAAAGGTACCTAGGTTAGCTTACGTATTTAATATATGCTATGCTTTACCCCCCATCCCACCCCCCTAATGTACAAATATATAGTCCAAATTTGTTTCTAAACTATTATATGTTCATCCTGCTCAAAGTTTTGAGCAGGATGTACCAACTGCTCAAAGTTTTATTTTTTGCTAGGGAGTACTTTGGCTTCTGACGGCGGCTAGCATTTTGTTTTCAACGGGGACGGACCTGGTACTGCAGTGACTTGCTAGTAGTATTAGTAGTAGTAGTATAAGCCTATATCTTGCATCTGGGCAAAAACCTTGAAAAAAAACAGATTTACTTTGTAATTCTTTGGCTGGCCATTCAGTATATGAGGAAATAAATATTGAATGTTTATAAAGTATGTAGTTCTAGAGTAGAACAACACCTATATTTTTAAATATCAAATTAAAAGTCAAAGTCAAGAAAGTACTAAATTAATAGCAGCTAAGCTTCTTATTTTCTCTTTTAATTGCAGCTAAATAACTGCAATTTGTATCACCAAGCTTTTAAGTAAAACAGCTTGTAGACTTGAAGTTGTTACACGGCATTTTGTCGGTTTATAAGGGTATCATTAAATTTGTAAAATATTTAGACACTCTTTATATCGAACATGACTGTTAATAACCGTCCATTCTCTGGGTATTACCACCCGTTTTATTCCATTTAATAAGAGTCGCGATCTTTCACTTATATTTGCTGATTACCATATTTAGTTCAGGAGATGGATACTTACAAAACTTGCGCACTTCTAAGAAAGTACCTACAGAGCCTTTCGAAAGATTGGCATAAATAGGAATTAATACAAACTTGCGTATGCCCTCTTTGTGAAAACCAGAGACTAAATATACTGCCCCTTCCCCTCAGCCTGAAAAATAAGTCTTTATGCCCCCTCTCTGACAAAATAAAGATTTCCCGGAAATTTCAACTCGATCCACCAGTCGTGAGACAAAGAAGGTTAACTCTCTTTTGAGGGTCGTAAACCAACTGGAAACGGGTTGTAATTAAAAAAAAATAATTTTACAAATCAAAATAAGGAGCGGCATTTAAGCTCAAAACCATCAGAAATACCGGGCATATGAGAAAGGATGCTGCCACCTCAACCCTCCTCCTTCTATTTGCGCTGAAGTTCAACTAGACTTTGACAGAAAGCATGTGAGAGTGCAACAAAATTATCTGTTGGTAATTTTAGGCATTTTATTCATCAATTGCTTTTCAAAAGATTTAAACTAAAAGCGTTACGATTTAAAGCGAATGTTAATAAATAAACCCTTTCATTTTTGAGGCACTGTAGAAATTTTTGTATTACATTAATCTTCTATTCTATTTTTTGTTCTAGAAACATCGGTGGAAAAAAAAATCAAATTTTAGCGTATAAAGGAGCGGCAGAAGACCTCCTATGCAGGATACCTTTTCTCCGTTTTGGGTTGTAACGTTCTTCTTACTTTCATTTGACAAACTTGTTCTTTTTTTTAAATTTCTGCTCGTTTTTAATATTATATTTCGTGCAATATAAATATGAGAGGAATTACCAACCCAACTTACCGTGGCCTTTATGCTGCAGTTAAATTTTTTGCATAAAAATCTGCCTTTGAAAGGAAAACCCCCTTGAAAAGCACAACCCATTAAGCTTGGTTTAAAAGCGGGCTAAAATACAGAAATATCTGTCCTGGAATTGATATTTAAATTTAAAGGAGAAGATTCGTTAGAAAAATGTTGCTCCCATCCCCTCTTTCGCCTTTGTGCAGACAAGCGTGCGAGATTAAAGTTACAACCAAAAACAGCCATTGGGCTACTGCAAAAAAACAAAATAGTGAAAATAACCAAAAAATGAATACCTTATCAATATAAATAGATTTAGCCTACATAAAAACTTGTCTGTAATTCCCTCAATTTCCAAGATGAGTCTCCCAAGCTGCCAAATAGTATCATATAAATTAATTTTTACTTCAAGCTAAATATTCTTCTACATTAATAAAGGAGCCATTTCCTCTTAGCACCTGCATTACGCGCTCAATCCAAACATATCATTACAAGTGAGGGCATGCTCGAGATTAAATTCCTTCCCCATATTGACCAGAAGAACGTCTCACGAAAAGCTGGAGGATTTTCCACTAAAAAATCATTTTTAGACAGTTTAGGCCACTCCTTCTAGCCACAAAAGGCCCACTGACCTTCCACCCTTTTCCGTTCACTAGTGTGTATTAATGAAGTACTCTATAGCCGTTAATGATACACGCTTAATATGAAAACAACTCATTTTGTATCAACTGTGTATATGTATATTCAGCACCATGTGCCACAATGACTTATTGAACCAGGAAGATGCTTTAATAGCTTTTTGATAGTTCTAGAACGATCGGCCGCCTCAGACTTTTCACTCAATAACGTTATGGCCCTGTTTGAGCCAAAACTTCTGTTTTGCAGCAATGCAGAAATCGGCACTTTGCTGTGGTGAAGTCTGACACTTGTAGGCTATATACATACATGGAAGTAGAGATGCCTTATTGACTCGTGACGGGACTCCTAATATGGGCATAGAGTCATTAGGGAGAACACGTGGTTAATCAAATTGGGACACCTGTGCTGTCAGTCATTAATCAAATTGTTTCCGGGCAAAGTTTAATAATGTCTGACAGATGACGTCAAGTTAATTAATGTCTTTGGAGTTCGATCAGAATTGTCTCCGAGGCAAAGTTTAGATCACACGTGGCATTTGATGTCATGATTGATTGATTGACACGAAAGGGGAATCAATTTGTTGTTTCGAAAGAGAATTATTGATTCACGAAAGGGGGATTAATTTGATGTTTCTAAAGAGAATCGTTTCCGAGCGAATGTCTATTAATGTCTTTGGAGTTCTACCAAGAGAATTGTTTCCGGGTGAATGTTTTGATCTTAGCGATGAAGTGATTAGCGCGCGAAAGGGTTTCTTAGTAATTTCAAATGTGAAAGCACAGGGATGCCAAAAACAAAAAGAACTCGCTGAAATTATGTTTAGGGATTATTTGGGCGAAGCCGTTTTAGACATTTTAGGGAATTATTTTGGCGAAACAGTTAGAGACATTTTAAAAGATGATTTTAGAAGAGGTTTTTGAAAAAGATTTGAGGGTGAAACTCTGTGGTCTTTATAATACACAAGTTGTATTTGAACAGTGTTGTGAGGTCCTCTACCCCAGCCCCCAAGGGCTCTGATCCCCCTACCCCAACCCCAAAGGGTTCCAATACCCATACCCCAACCCCGAAGGAAGCCCCCCGTCCCCAAAGGTCCCCAGGGCTCCCAAAGGACCACCCAGCCCCAAGGCCCCCCCAGACCCCCAAAGACCCTCACCCGTGCCCCCAAGGCCCCTGAGCCCCCATTTTTTAATACTTTTTTATGGCTTTATTATATCTTTTCAGAACAAGTTATTTTCTTAATGTCCATCCTAAACCCATTTTACAAGTTGAAGTACCCACCCTTTTCACCCGTAACTTAACTATACTGCTTTTTCGAATGCTCCAACACCAAGCAATACTTTTCAAAGACATTTCAGAACAAGTTGATGTTATGTTATGTTATGCTATGTTATGTTATAGTATGTTATGTTATACTATGCTATGCTATGTTATGTTATGCGAGGTTATGTCATGTGAGGCTATACTATATTATACTACGTTTCGCTTTACTACGTTATGCTACACTTTAATATTTTCTGCTATGCTATGCTATGTTATTTTATGTTATGCTATGCTATGTTATTTTATGTAATGTTACGTAATGCTACGTTATGTTATGTTATGTTATGTTATGTTATGCTATGTTATGTTATGTTATGTTATGCTATGCTATGTTATGTTATGTTATGTTATGTTATGTTATGCTATGTTATGTTATGTTATGCTATGCTATGTTATGTTATGCTATGCTATGTTATGCTATGTTAGGCTATGCTATGTTATGTTATGTTATGTTATGTTATACCTTTCAAAAGACATTTCAGAGCAAGGTCCTTTCCTAATGTCCCTTCTAAACATGGTTCACTTTGTCACCGTTACAGTTTCTTGATTTTTCAAAGTTCATTTTGAATTTCTTTCATTGAAATGCGAGGGTTGGAATATTTCAGTAGTGTTTTGTCGTGGTTTACCTTGTCACACTTACATTCTCTTGATTTTTCAAATCTAATTTAGAATTTCTTTCATTGAAATGCATGAGTTGGAATATTTCAGTAGTGTTTTGTCGTAGTTTACCCAGTCACAGTTACATTCTCTTGATTTTTCAAAGTTCTTTTCGAATTTCTTTCATTGAAATGCAAGAGTTGGAATATTTCAGTAGTGTTATGTCGTGTTTTACATTTTCACAGTTACATTCTATTGATTTTTCAAAGTTCATTTTGAATTTCTTTCATGGAAATGCTAGGGTTGGAATATTTCAGTAGTGTTTTGTTGTGGTTTACCTTGTCACAGTTACATTGTCATGATTTTTCAAAGTTCATTTTGAATTTCTTTCATTGAAATGAAAGTTGTTTCATTGATTTCATTGAGTTGGATTATTTCACTAATGCTTTGTTGTGGTTTACCGTGTCACAGTTACATTCTCTTGATTTTTCAAAGTTCGTTTTGAATTTCTTTCGTTGAGATGTGAGAGTTGGATTATTTCAGTAGTGTTTTGTCATGGTTTACCTTGTCACAGTTACATTCTATTAATTTTTCAAACTTCTTTTGAATTTTTTTTATTGAAATGCTGGAGTTGGAATATTTCAGCAATGTTTTTTCATGCTATACCTTTTCGCAATTACATTCTCTTAATTTTTCAAAGTTCATTAAGAATTTTCTTTATTGAAACGAAATAGTTGGATAATTTAAGTATTGATTTGTCATGGTTTACCTTGTCACAATTACATTCTCTTGATTTTTCAAAGTTCACTTGAATTTCTTTCATTTAAATGCAAGAGTTGGATTATTTCACTAGTGTTTTGTTGTGCTTTACCATGTCTCAGTTACATTCTCTTAATTTTTCAAAGTTTATTTTGAATTTCTTTCGTTGAAATGCAAGAGTTGGAATATTTCAGTAGTGTTTTGTCGTGGTTTACAAAGTCATGTTTACATTTTCTAAATTTTTCAAAGTTTATTGTGGTTTTCTTTCACTGAAATGAATGACCTAGAACATTTTAGCACTGTTTTTGCTGGTTTTAACATGTCACACTTAAATTCTAAACATTTTTTAAAGTTAATGTTCGATTTCTCTAGATGAAATTAAAGACTTGGAATATTTCAATAGTTTTGTCTCGTGGTTTACCTTATCACACTTACATTCTTTTAATTTTTCAAAGATCATTTTGGATTTCTTTCATTGAATTGCAAGAGTTGGAACATTTCAATAGTGTTTTGTCATGGTTTACCTAATCATAGTGACATTCTCTTGATTTTCCAAAGTTCATTTTGGTTTTCTTTCATTGAATTGCAAGAGTTGGAATATTTCAGTTGTGTTCTCTCGTGGTTTACCATGTCCTACATACATTCTCTTGATTTTTCAAAGTTCATTTGAATTTATTTCGTTGAAATTTGAGAGTTGGAATATTTCAGTAATGTTTTGTCATGGTTTACCTTGTCACAGTTACATTCTATTAATTTTTCAAAGTTCATTGAATTTCTTTCGTTGAAATGCAGGAGTTGGAATATTTCAGTATATATTTTGTCATGGTTTACCTTGTCACAGTTACATTCTATTGATTTTTCAAAGTTCATTTTGGTTTTCTTTCATTGAAATGCAAGAGTTGGAATATTTCAGTAGTGTTTTGATGTGGTTTACCTTGTAACAGTTACATTCTCTTGATTTTTCAAAGTTCATTTTGAATTTCTTTCATTGAAATACAAGAGATGGATTATTTCAGTAGTGTTTTGATGTGGTTTACCTTGTCACAGTTACATTCTCTTGATTTTTCAAAGCTAATTTTTTGGAATTTCTTTCGTTGAAATGCATGAGCTGGAATATTTCAGTAGTGTTTTGTCATGGTTTACCTTGTCACAGTTACATTCTCGAGATTTTTCAAAGTTCTTTTTAATTTTTTTTCATTGAAATGCAAGAGTTGGAATATTTCAGTAGTATTTTGTCGTGGTTTACCTTGTCACATTTACATTCTCTTAATTTTTCAAAGTTCATTTTGGTTTTTTTTTTATTGAAATGCAAGTGTTGGATTATTTCAGTAGTGTTTTGTTGTGGTTTACCTTGTCACAGTTACATTCTCTTGATTTTTCTAAGTTCATTTAGAATTTCTTTCGTTGAAATGCAAGAGTTGGAATATTTCAATAGTGTTTTGTTATAGTTTACATTGTCACAGTTACATTCTATTGATTTTTCAAAGTTCATTTTGGTTTTCTTTCATTGAAATGCAAGAGTTGGAATATTTCAGTAGTGTTTTGATGTGGTTTACCTTGTCACAGTTACATTCTCTTGATTTTTCAAAGTTCATTTTGAAATTCTTTCATTGAAATGCAAGAGTTGGAATATTTCAGTAGTGTTTTGTTATAGTTTACATTGTCACAGTTACATTCTCTTAATTTTTCGAAGTTCATTTTGAATTTCTTTCGTTGAAATACAAGAGTTGGAATATTTCAGTAGTGTTTTGTTGTGGTTTACCTTGTCGCAGTTACATTAACTTGATTTTTCAAATTTCATTTGGAATCTCCTTTCATTGAAATGCAAGAGTCGGAATATTTCAACAGTGTTTTGTTTTGCTTCACATAATCGCAGTTAAATTCTTTTGATTTTCCAAAGTAAATTTTTGATTTCTATCATTGAAATGCAAGAGTCGGACTATTTCAGTAGTGTTTTGTCATGGTTTACCTTGTCACCGTTACATTCTCTTAATTTTTCAATGTTCATTTTGCTTTTCTTTCATTGAAATGCAAGAGTTGGAATATTTCAGTAGTGTTTTGTTGTGGTTTACCTCGTCACAGTTACATTTTCTTGATTTTTCAAAGTTCATTTTGAATTTCTTTTCATTGAAATGCAAGAGTTGGAATATTTCAGTAGTGTTTTGTTGTGGTTTACCTTGTCACAGTTACATTCTCTTAATTTTTCAAAGTTCATTTTTGATTTATTTCGTTGAAATGCAAGAGTTGGAATATTTCAGTAGTGTTCTGTCGGGGTTTACCTTATCACAGTTACATTTTCCTGATTTTTCAAAGTTCATTTGCATTTATTTAGTTGAAATGCAAGAGTAGGAATATTTCAGTAGTGTTTTGTCATGGTTTACCTTGTCACAGTTACATTCTCTTGATTTTTCAAAGTTCCTTTTGGATTTCTTTCGTTGAAATGCAAGAGTTGGGATATTTCAGTAGTGTTTTGTTGTGGTTTACCATGTCACAGTTACATTCTCTTGATTTTTCAAAGTTCTTTTTGGAATTTCTTTCATTGAAATGCAAGAGTTGGAATATTTCAGTAATGTTTTGTCATGGTTTACCTTGACATAGTTACATTCTCTTGATTCTTCAAAGTTCTTTTTGGAATTCCTTTCGTTGAAATGCAAGAGTTGGAATATTTCAGTAGTGTTTTGTTGTAGTTTACTTTGTCACAGTTACATTCTCTTGATTTTTCAAATTTCATTTTGAATTTCCTTTGTTGAAAAGTATGAGTTGGAATATTTCAGTAGTGTTTTGTTGTGGTTTACCTTGTCACTGTTACATTATCTTGATTTTTCAAAGTTCAATTTGAATTTTTTTTCGTTGAAATGCAAGAGTTGGAATATTTCAATAGTGTTTTGTCATGGTTTACCTTGTCACAGTTACATTCTCTTAATTTTTCAAAGTTCATTTTGGATTTCTTTCATGGAAATGCAAGAGCTGGAATATTTCTCCAGTTTTCTGTCGGGGTTTACCTTATCACAGTTACATTTTCCTAATTTTTTAAAGTTAATTTTGAGTTTTATTCGTTGAAATGTAAGAGTTGGAATATTTCAGTAATGTCTTTTAATGGTTTACCTTGACACAGTTACATTTTCTTTATTTTTGGAAGCTCATTTGGATTTCTTTCGTTGAAATGCAAGAGTAGGAATATTTCAGTAGTATTCTGTCATGGTTTACCTTGTCACAGTTACATTCTCTTGATTTTTCAAAGTTAATTTTGGATTTCTTTCGTTGAAATGCAAGAGTTGGAATATTTCAGTAGTGTTTTGTTGTAGTTTACTTTGTCACAGTTACATTCTCTTGATTTTTCAAAGTTCTTTTTGGAATTTCTTTCATTGAAATGCAAGAGTTGGAATATTTCAGTAATGTTTTGTCATGGTTTACCTTGACATAGTTACATTCTCTTGATTCTTCAAAGTTCTTTTTGGAATTTATTTCGTTGAAATGCAAGAGTTGGAATATTTCAGTAGTGTTTTGATGTGGTTAACCTTGTCACAGTTACATTCTCTTAATTTTTCAAAGTTCATTTTTTGGAATTTCTTTCGTTGAAATGCATGAGCTGGAATATTTCAGTAGTGTTTTGTCATGGTTTACCTTGTCACAGTTACATTCTCGAGATTTTTCGAAGTTCATTTTAATTTTCTTTCATTGAAATTCAAGAGTTGGAATATGTCAGTAGTATTTTGTCGTGGTTTACCTTGTCACAGTTACATTCTCTTGATTTTTCAAAGTTCATTTTGATTTTTTTTTTATTGAAATGCAAGAGTTGGATTATTTCAGTAGTGTTTTGTTGTGGTTTACCTTGTCACAGTTACATTCTCTTGATTTTTCTAATTTCATTTAGAATTTCTTTCGTTGAAATGTGAGAGTTGGAATATTTCAATAGTGTTTTGTTGTAGTTTACCTTGTCACAGTTACATTCTATTGATTTTTCAAAGTTCATTTTGAATTTTTTTTCATTGAAATGCAAGAGTTGGAATATTTCAGTAGTGTTTTGTTATAGTTTACATTGTCACAGTTACATTCTCTTAATTTTTCAAAGTTCATTTAGAATTTCTTTCGTTGAAATACAAGAGTTGGAATATTTCAGTAGTGTTTTGTTGTGGTTTACCTTGTCTCAGTTACATTCACTTAATTTTTCAAAGTTCATTTGGAATTTCATTTCATTGAAATGCAAGAGTTGGAATATTTCAGTAGTGTATTGTCGTGGTTTACCATGTCGCAGTTACATTCTCTTAATTTTTTAAAGTTCATTTTGAATTTCTTTCGTTGAAATGCAAGAGTTGGAATATTTCAGTAGTGTTTTGTCATGATTTACCTTGTCACCGTTACATTCTCTTAATTTTTCAAAGTTCATTTTGCTTTTCTTTCATTGAAATGCAAGAGTTGGAATATTTCAGTAGTGTTTTGTTGTGGTTTACCTCGTCACAGTTACATTATCTTGATTTTTCAAAGTTCATCTTGAATTTCTTTCGTTGAAATGCAAGAGTTGGAATATTTCAGTAGTGTTTTGTTGTGGTTTACCTTGTCACAGTTACATTCTCTTAATTTTTCAAAGTTCATTTTGGATTTCTTTCGTTGAAATGCAAGATTTGGAATATTTCAGTAGTGTTCTGTCGGGGTTTACCTTATCACAGTTACATTTTCTTGATTCTTCAAAGTTCATTTGCATTTATTTCGTTGAAATGCAAGAGTAGGAATATTTCAGTAGTGTTTTGTCGTGGTTTACCTTGTCACAGTTACATTCTCTTGATTTTTCAAAGTTCATTTTGGATTTCTTTCGTTTAAATGCAAGAGTTGGAATATTTCAGTAGTGTTTTGTTGTGGTTTACCTTGTCACAGTTACATTCTCTTCATTTTTCAAAGTTCTTTTTGGAATTTCTTTCATTGAAATGCAAGAGTTGGAATATTTCAGTAATGTTTTGTCATGGTTTAC
The DNA here is from genome assembly GCF_049724085.1 of Artemia sp. Qi Xiang Cuo. Classification (NCBI taxonomy): domain Eukaryota; kingdom Metazoa; phylum Arthropoda; class Branchiopoda; order Anostraca; family Artemiidae; genus Artemia; species Artemia sp. Qi Xiang Cuo. The sequence goes on along the minus strand of NC_142794.1, from coordinate 77,155,431 downwards.
CTTGACATAGTTACATTCTCTTGATTCTTCAAAGTTCTTTTTGGAATTTCTTTCGTTGAAATGCAAGAGTTGGAATATTTCAGTAGTGTTTTGTTGTAGTTTACTTTGTCACAGTTACATTCTCTTGATTTTTCAAAGTTCATTTTGAATTTAATTTGTTGAAATGTAAGAGTTGGAATATTTCAGTAGTGTTTTGTTGTGGTTTACCTTGTCACAGTTACATTATCTTGATTTTTCAAAGTTCAATTTGAATTTTTTTCGTTGAAATGCAAGAGTTGGAATATTTCAATAGTGTTTTGTCATGGTTTACCTTGTCACAGTTAAATTCTCTTAATTTTTCAAAGTTTATTTTGTATTTCTTTCATGGAAATGCAAGAGCTGGAATATTTCTCCAGTTTTCTGTCGGAGTTTACCTTATCACAGTTACATTTTCCTAATTTTTTAAAGTTAATTTTGAGTATTATTCGTTGAAATGCAAGAGTTGGAATATTTCAGTAATGTCTTTTCATGGTTTACCTTGAAACAGTTACATTTTCTTGATTCTTCAAAGTTCATTTGGATTTCTTTCGTTGAAATGCAAGAGTAGGATTATTTCAGTAGTGTTTTATCGTGGTTTACCTTGTCATAGCTACATTCTCTTGATTTTTCAAAGTTCAGTTTGGATTTCTATCGTTGAAATGCAAGAGTTGGAATATTTCAGTAGTGTTTTGTTGTGGTTTACCTTGTGACAGTTACATTTTCTTGCTTTTTCAAAGTTCATTTTGGAATTTCTTCCATTGAAATGCAAGAGTTGGAATATTTCAGTAATGTTTTGTCATGGTTTACCTTGACATAGTTACATTCTCTTGATTCTTCAAAGTTCTTTTTGGAATTTATTTCGTTGAAATGCAAGAGTTGGAATATTTCAGTAGTGTTTTGTTGTAGTTTACTTTGTCGCAGTTACATTCTCTTGATTTTTCAAAGTTCATTTTGAATTTGATTTGTTGAAATGTATGAGTTGGAATATTTCAGTAGGGTTTTGTTGTGGTTTACCTTGTCACTGTTACATTCTCTTGATTTTTCAAAGTTCATTTTGAATTTCCTTTGTTGAAATGCAAGAGTTGGAATATTTCAATAGTGTTTTGTCATGGTTTACCCTGTCACAGTTACATTCTCTTGATTTTTCAAAGTTCAATTGAAATTTCTTTCATTGAAATGATAGAGTTGGAATATTTCAATAGTGTTTTTTCATGGTTTACCTTGTCACAGTTACATTCTCTTGATTCTTCAAAGTTCATTTTGAATTTCACGCATTGAAATGCAAGAGTTGGAATACTTCAGAGGTGTTTTGTGATGGTTTACCCTGTCAGAGTTACATTCTCTTGATTTTTCATAGTTTATTTGAAATTTCTTTCATTGAAATGCCAGAGTTGGAATATTTCAGTAGCGTTTTGTTATGGTTTACCTAGTCAATGTTACATTATCTTGATTTTTCAAAGTTCATTTCGGATTTCTTTCATTGAAATGCAAGACTGGAATATTTCAGTAGTGTTTTGCCAGGGTTTACATTGTCACAGCTGCAATCTCTTGATTTTTAAAGGATAATTTTTGTTTTACTTCTTTGAAATGCAAGGTGTGGAATACTTCAGTAGTGCTTTGTTGTGCTGCTTTACCTTAAAACAGGTACAATTTAGTGATTTTTGTGAGGTTAGGTTCGTTTAGCTAGATCAAGTTAGGTTAGGTTAGGTCACGATACTGTCCAAATTGAACTTGTGTGTAATTATTCTTCATAGAGATATGGAGCTCCACTTTAATTCTGAGTTTTCTCGAAGACGTGCAAAATGTACAAGTTCTCTACTCAATTTTCTTAGAGAAGAGAAAAAAAAGTTAGCTCAATTCTGAAATTTACCAATGAAAATGAAAAAACTTTCATTTCAGTTCCTAATTTCTCAAAGACATAAAAAATTTAAAGTTCAATTCTAAATTTTTCCATAGAAGATAGGAGTGGCTATACTATGATTGTGATTATTTACCATCAAGATAAAAAGTTTCGCTTTTTTTTAAATTTTTCTTAAATTCAGTTGATTCATCTAACCACCCAAAACAATAGGTTAGGTTAGGTATAAATAAATATTAATAAATAATTAGAAACATTTCTCCATGTTTAAGTTAGGTTAGGTTAACATATCATGAGCGCTCATGATAAGTTAACCTAACCTAACTTAAACATGGAGAAATGTTTCTAATTATTTATTAATATTTATTTATACCTAACCTAACCTATTGTTTTTGGTGGTTAGATGAATGAACTGAATTTAAGAAAAATTTAAAATAAAGTGAAACTTTTTATCTTCATGGTAAATAATCACAAACATAGTATAATCATCCCTATCATCTATTGATATATTTAGAATTGAACTTTAAATTTTTTATGTCTTTGAGAAATTAGGAACTGAAATGAAAGCTTTTTCATTTTCATTGGTAAATTTTAGAACTGAGCTAACTTTTTTCTCTTCTCGAAGAAAATTCAGAAGAAAACTTGTACATTTTGCTCTTCTTCGAGAAAACTCAGAATTAAAGTGGAGCTCCATATATTTATGAAGAATATTCACACACAAGTTCCATTTGGACAGTGTCGTGACCTAACCTAACCTAATTTGATCTAGCTAACCTAACCTAAACTAACAAAAATCACGAAAATGTACCTGTGTCAAGGTAAAGCACAACAAAACACTACTGAAATATTCCAACTCTTGCATTTCAACGAAAGAAAACCAAAATTATCTTTGAAAAATCAAGAGAATGTAACTGTGACAAAGTAAACCACGGCAAAACACTACTGAAATATTCCAAGTCTTGCATTTCAATGAAAGAAATCCGAAATGAACTTTGAAAAATCAAGAGAATGTAACAGTGACTAGGTAAACCATAACAAACCGCTACTGAAATATTCCAACTCTTGCATTTCAATGAAAGAAATTTCAAATGAACTATGAAAAATCAAGAGAATGTAACTGTGACAGTGTAAACCATGACAAAACACCAATGAAGTATTCCAACTCTTGCATTTCAATGCGTAAAATTCAAAATGAACTATGAAGAATCAAGAGACTGTAACTGTGACAAGGTAAACCATGAAAAAACACTATTGAAATATTCCAACTCTTGCATTTCAATGAAAAAAATTTCAATTGAACTTTGAAAAATCAAGAGAATGTAACTGTGACAGGGTAAACCATGACAAAACACTATTGAAATATTCCAACTCTTACATTTCAACAAAGGAAATTCAAAATGAACTTTGAAAAATCAAGAGAATGTAACAGTGACAAGGTAAACCACAACAAAACCCTACTGAAATATTCCAACTCATACATTTCAACAAATCAAATTCAAAATGAACTTTGAAAAATCAAGCGAATGTAACTGTGACAAAGTAAACTACAACAAAACACTACTGAAATATTCCAACTCTTGCATTTCAACGAAAGAAATTCCAAAAAGAACTTTGAAGAATCAAGAGAATGTAACTATGTCAAGGTAAACCATGACAAAACATTACTGAAATATTCCAACTCTTGCATTTCAATGAAAGAAATTCCAAAATGAACTTTGAAAAATCAAGAGAATGTAACTGTGACAAGGTAAACCACGACAGAACACTACTGAAATATTCCAACTCTTGCATTTCAACTAAATAAATCCAAATTAACTTTGAAGAATCAAGAAATGTAACTGTGTCAAGGTAAACCATGAAAAAACATTACTGAAATATTCCAACTCTTTCATTTCAACGAAATAAACTCAAAATGAACTTTGATAAATCAGGGAAATGTAACTGTGATAAGGTAAACCCCTGTGATAAGATAAAAAACTACTGAAATATTCCAACTCTTGCATTTCAACAAAAAAAATTCAAGATTTACTTTGAAAAATCAAGAGAATGTAACTGTGAAAAAGTAAACCATGACAAAACAATATTGAAATATTCCAACTCCTGCATTTCAACGAAAAAAAATTCAAATTGAACTTTGAAAAATCAAGAGAATGTAACAGTGACAAGGTAAACCATAACAAAACCCTACTGAAATATTCCAACTCATACTTTTCAACAAATGAAATTCAAAATGAACTTTGAAAAATCAAGAGAATGTAACTGTGACAAAGTAAACTACAACAAAACACTACTGAAATATTCCAACTCTTGCATTTCAACGAAAGATATTCCAAAAAGAACTTTGAAGAATCAAGAGAATGTAACTATGTCAAGGTAAACCATGACAAAACATTACTGAAATATTCCAACTCTTGCATTTCAATGAAAGAAATTCCAAAAAGAACTTTGAAAAATCAAGAGAATGTAACTGTGAAAATGTAAACCACAACAAAATATTACTGAAATATTCCAACTCTTGCATTTCAACGAAAGAAATTCAAAATGAACTTTGAAAAATCAAGAAAATGTAACTGTGATAAGGTAAACCACGACAGAACACTACTGAAATATTTCAACTCTTGCATTTCAATGAAAGAAATTCAAAATGAACTTTGAAAAATCAAGAAAATGTAACTGTGACTAGGTAAACCACAACAAAACACTACTGAAATATTACAACTCTTGAATTTCAATTAAAGAAAAGCAAAATGAACTTTTAAAAATTAAGAGAACAAAACGGTGACAAGGTAAACCACGTCAAAACAATAATGAAATATTCCAACTCTTGCATTTCAATGAAAGAAATTAAAAATGAACTTTGAAAATCAAGAGAAAATAACAGCGACAAGGTAAACGACAACAAAACACTACTTAAATATTCCACCTCTTGCATTTCAACAAATCAAATTCAAAATGAACTTTGAAAAATCAAGCGAATGTAACTGTGACAAAGTAAACTACAACAAAACACTACTGAAATATTCCAACTCTTGCATTTCAACGAAAGAAATTCCAAAAAGAACTTTGAAGAATCAAGAGAATGTAACTATGTCAAGGTAAACCATGACAAAACATTACTGAAATATTCCAACTCTTGCATTTCAATGAAAGAAATTCAAAAAAGAACTTTGAAAAATCAAGAGAATGTAACTGTGACAAGGTAAACCATGACAGAATACTACTGAAATATTCCTACTCTTGCATTTCAACGAAAGAAATCCAAATGAACTTTGAAGAATCAAGAAAATGTAACTGTGTCAAGGTAAACCATGACAAAACATTACTGAAATATTCCAACTCTTGCATTTCAACGAAAGAAATTCAAAATGAACTTTAAAAAATCAAGAAAATGTAACTGTGATAAGGTAAACCCCAACAGAACACTACTGAAATATTCTAACTCTTGCATTTCAACGAAAGAAATCCAAAATGGACTTTGAAAAATTTAGAGAATGTAACTGTGACAAAGTAAACCATGACAAAACACTATTGAAATATTCCAACTCTTGCATTTCAACGAAAAAAATTCAAATTGAACTTTGAAAAATCAAGAGAATGTAACTGTGACAAAGTAAACTACAACAAAACACTACTAATATATTCCAACTCTTGCATTTCAAAGAAAGAAATTCCAAAAAGAACTTTGAAGAATCAAGAGATTGTAACTATGTCAAGGTAAACCATGACAAAACATTACTGAAATATTCCAACTCTTGCATTTCAATGGAAGAAATTCCAAAAAGAACTTTGAAAAATCAAGAGAATGTAACTGTGACAAGGTAAACCACAACAAAACACTACTGAAATATTCCAACTCTTGTATTTCAACGAAAGAAATTCAAAATGAAATTTAAAAAATTAAGAAAATGTAACTGTGATAAGGTAAACCCCGACAGAACACTAGTGAAATATTCCAGCTCTTGCATTTCAATGAAAAAAAAAAAAAATGAACTTTGGAAAATTAAGATAATTTAACTGCGGTAAGGTAAACCATAATAAAAAACTACTGAAATAGTCCAACTCTTGCATTTCAACGACAGAAATTCAAAATGAACTTTGAAAAACAAAAAAAATGTAACTGTGACGAGTTAAACCATAATAAACCACTTCTGAAATAATACAACTCTTGTATTTCAATGAAAGAAAAGCAAAATGAACTTTGAAAAATTAAGAGAAAGTAACGGTGACAATGTAAACCATGACAAAACACTACTGAAATATTACAACTCTTGAATTTCAATGAAAGAAATTCAAAATTAACTTTTAAAAATTAAGAGAATGTAACTGTGACAAGGTAAACCACGACAAAATACTACTGAAATATTCCAACTCTTGCATTTCAATGAAAGGAAATTCAAAATGAACTTTGAAAAATTAAGAGAATGTAACTGCGACCAGGTAAACCACAACAAAACACTACTGAAATATTCCAACTCTTGTATTGGAATGAAAGAAATTCAAAATGAACTTTGAAAAATTAAGAGAATGTGACTGTGACAAGGTAAACTATAACAAAACACTACTGAAATATTCCAACTCTTGCATTTCAATGAAAGAAATTCAAAATGAACTTTGAAAAATCAAGAGAATGTGACTGTGATAAGGTAAACTATAACAAAACACTACTGAAATATTCCAACTCTCACATTTCAACGAAAGAAATTCTAAATGAAATTAGAAAAATCAAGAGAATGTAACTGTGACAAGGTAAACCACAACAAAACACTACTGAAATATTCCAACTTTTTCATTTAAATAAAAAAAAATCGAAATGAACTTTGAAAAATTAAGAGAATGTAAATATGATATTGTAAACAATGACAAAGCACTACTGAAATATTTCAACTCTGGCGTTTCAATAAAAAAAATCCAAAAAAAACTATGAAAAATCTAGAGAATATAACTGTGACACGGTAAACCATGACAAAACACTACTGAAATATTCCAGCTCATGCATTTCAACGAAAGAAATTCCAAAAAATGAGCTTTGAAAAATCTAAGAGAATGTAACTGTGACAAGGTTAACCACATCAAAACACTACTGAAATAATCCAACTCTTGCATTTCAATGAAAGAAATTCAAAATAAACTTTGAAAAACCACGAGAATGTAACTGTGACAAGGTAAACCACATCAAAACACTACTGAAATATTCCAACTCTTGCATTTCAATGAAAGAAAACCAAAATGAACTTTGAAAAATCAATAGAATGTAACTGTGACAAGGTAAACCATGACAAAACACTATTGAAATATTCCAACTCTTACATTTCAACAAAGGAAATTCAAAATGAACTTTGAAAAATCAAGAGAATGTAACAGTGACAAGGTAAACCACAACAAAACCCAACTGAAATATTCCAACTCATACATTTCAACAAATCAAATTCAAAATGAACTTTGAAATATCAAGAGAATGTAACTGTGACAAAGTAAACTACAACAAAACACTACTGAAATATTCCAACTCTTGCATTTCAACGAAAGAAATTCCAAAAAGAACTTTGAAGAATCAAGAGATTGTAACTATGTCAAGGTAAACCATGACAAAACATTACTGAAATATTCCAACTCTTGCATTTCAATGAAAGAAATTCCAAAAAGAACTTTGAAAAATCAAGAGAATGTAACTGTGACAAGGTAAACCACGACAAAACACTACTGAAATATTCATACTTTTGCATTTCAACGAAAGAAATCCAAATGAACTTTGAAGAATCCACAAAATGTAACTTTGTCAAGGTAAACCAAGACAAGACATTACTGAAATATTCCAACTCTTTCATTTCAACGAAAAATATTCAAAATTAAATTTGAAAAATCAGGAAAATGTAACTGTGATAAGGTAAACCCCGACAGAACACTACTGAAATATTCCAGCTCTTGCATTTCAACGAAAGAAATCCAAAATGAACTTTGAAAAATTAAGAGAATGTAACTGTGATAAGGTAAACCACGATAGAACACTATTGAAATATTCCAACTCTTGCATTTCAACGAAAGAAATTCAAAATGAACTTTGAAAAATCAAGAGAATGTAACAGTGACAAGGTAAACCACAACAAAACCCTACTGAAATATTTCAACTCATACATTTCAACAAAGGAAATTCAAAAAGAAATTTGAAAAATCAAGAGAATGTAACTGTGACAAAGTAAACTACAACAAAACACTACTGAAATATTCCAACTCTTGCATTTCAACGAAAGATATTCAAAAAAGAACTTTGAATAATCAAGAGAATGTAACTATGTCAAGGTAAACCATGACAAAACATTACTGAAATATTCCAACTCTTGCATTTCAATGGAAGAAATTCCAAAAAGAACTTTGAAAAATCAAGAGAATGTAACTGTGACAAGGTAAACCACAACAAAACATTACTGAAATATTCCAAATCTTGCATTTCAACTAATGAAATTCAAAATGAACTTCAAAAAATCAAGAAAATGTAACTATGATAAGGTAAACCCCGACAGAACACTACTGAAATATTTCAACTCTTGCATTTCAACGAAAGAAATCCAAAATGAACTTTGAAAAAACAAGAGAATGTAAGAGTGACAAGGTAAAGCACAACAAAACACTACTGAAATATTCCAACTCTTGTGTATCAATGAAAGAAAACCAAAATGAACTTTGAAAAATTAAAAGAACATAACTTTGACAAGGTAAACCACGTCAAAACACTACTGAAATATTCCAACTCTTGCATTTCAATGAAAGAGAACCATAATGATCTTTGAAAAATCATGAGAATGTAACTGTGAAAAGGTAAACTACAACAAAACACTATTGAAATATTCCAACTCTCACATTTCAACGAAAGAAATTCTAAATGAAATTAAAAAAATCAAGAGAATGTAACTGTGACAAGGTAAACCACAACAAAACAATACTGAAATAATCCAACTCTTGCATTTCAATAAAAAAAAATTCAAAATGAACTTTGAAAAATCAAGAGAATGTAACTGTGACAAGGTAAACCACGACAAAGTACTACTGAAATATTCCAACTCTTGCATTTCAATGAAAGAAAATTAAAATGAACTTTGAAAAATCTAGAGAATGTAACTGTGACAAGGTAAACCATGACAAAACACTACTGAAATATTCCAGCTCATGCATTTCAACGAAAGAAATTCCAAAAAATTAGCTTTGAAAAATTAAGAGAATGTAACTGTGACAAGGTTAACCACATCAAAACACTACTGAAATAATCCAACTCTTGCATTTCAATGAAAGAAATTCAAAATAAACTTTGAAAAATCACGAGAATGTAACTGTTACAAGGTAAACCACATCAAAACACTACTGAAATATTCCAACTCTTGCATTTCAATGAAAGAAAACCAAAATGAACTTTGAAAAATCAATAGAATGTAACTTTGACAAGGTAAACCATGACAAAACACTACTGACATATTCCAACTCCTGCATTTCAACGAAAGAAATTCAAATGAACTTTGAAAAATTAAGAGAATGTAATTGTGACAAGGTAAACCATGACAACACATTACTGAAATAATCAAACTCTCAAATTTCAACGAAAGAAATTCAAATGAACTTTGAAAAATCAAGAGAATGTATCTATGACATGGTAAACCACGAGAGAACACTACTGAAATATTCCAACTCTTGCAATTCAATGAAAGAAAACCAAAATGATTTTTGAAAAATTAAGAGAATGTAACTATGATTAGGTAAACCATTACAAAACACTATTCAAATATTCCAACTCTTGAAATTCAATGAAAGAAAATCAAAATGAACTTTGAAAAATTAAGAGAATGTAACTGAGACATGGTAAAGCACACCAAAACACTAGTGAAATAATCCAACTCTTGCATTTCAATGAAAGAAATTCAAGTAAACTTTGAAAAATCAAGAGAATGTAATTGTGACAAGGTAAACCATGAAAAAGCACTAATGAAATATTCCAACTCTTACATTTCAATGAAAGAAATTCGTAATGAACTTTGAAAAATTAAGAGAATGTAATTGTGACAAGGTAAACCATGACAAAGCACTACTGAAATATTCCAACTCCTGCATTTCAACAAAAGAAATTCAAATGAAGTTTGAAAAATTAATAGAATGTAACTGTGACAAGGTAAACCATGACAAAATACTACTGAAATAATCCAACTCTCACATTTCAATGAAAGAAATTCAAAATGAACTTTGAAAAATCAAGACAATGTAACTGTGACACGGTAAACCACGACAAAACAATACTGAAATATTCCAACTCTGTTGCATTTCATCAATGAAAGAAATTCAAAATGGACTTTGAAAAATCATGACAATGTAACTGTGACAAGGTAAACCACAACAAAACACTACTGAAATAATCCAACCCTAGCATTTCAATGAAAGAAATTCAAAATGAACTTTGAAAAATCAATAGAATGTAACTGTGACAATGTAAATCAAGACAAAACACTACTGAAATATTCCAACTCTTACATTTCAATGAAAGAAATTCAAAAAAAACTATTAAAAATCAAGAGAATGTAACTGTGACTCGGTAAACTATGACAAAACACTACTGAAATATTACAACTCATGGATTTCAATGAAAGAAATTCAAAGTGAACTTTGAAAAATCAAGAGAATGTAACTCTGACAAGGTAAACCACAACAAAACACTACTGAAATATTCCAACCCTTGCATTTCAATGAAAGAAATTCAAAATGAACTTTGAAAAATCAAGAGAATGTAACTGTGACAAAGTAAACCATGTTTAGAAGGGACATTAAGAAAGGAACTTGCTCTGAAATGTCTTTTGAAAGGTATAACATAACATAACATAACATATCATAACATAACATAACATAACATAACATAGCATAATATAACATAGCATAGCATAACAGAACATAACATAGCATAACATAACATAACATAACATAACATAGCATAGCATAACATAACATAGCATAACATAACATAACATAACATAGCATTACATAACATGACATAACATAGCATAACATAACGTAGCATAACATAACATAACATAACATAACATAGCATAACATAACATAACATAGCATAACATAACATAACATAACATAACATAACATAACATAACATAGCATAGCATAACATAACATAACAAACCATGACAAAACATTACTGAAATATTCCAACTCTTGCATTTCAATGAAAGAAATTCCAAAATGGACTTTGAAAAATCAAGAGAATCTAACTATGAGAAGGTAAACCATAACAAAACACTACTGAAATATTCCAACTCTTGCATTTCAACGAAAGAAAATCAAAATCAACTTTGAAATATAAAGAGAATGTAATTCTGACAAGGTTAATCACGACAAAACACTACTGAAATATTCCTACTCTTGCATTTCAACGAAAGAAATCCAAATGAACTTTGAAAAATCAAGAAATGTAACTGTGTCAAGGTAAACCATGACAAAACATTACTGAAATATTCAAACTCTTGCATTTCAACGAAATAAACTCAAAATGAACTTTGAAAAATCAAGAGAATGTAACTGCGACAAGGTAAACCACAACAAAACACTACTGAAATATTCCAACTCTTGTATTTCAACGAAAGAAATTCGAAATGAACTTTGAAAAATTAAGAGAATGTAACTGTGACAATGTAAACCATGACAAAACACTACTGAAATATTCCAACTCTTGCATTTCAATGAAAGAATTTCAAAATGAACTTTGAAAAATCAAGAGAATGTAACTGTGACAAGGTAAACTACAACAAAACACTATTGAAATATTCCAACTCTCACATTTCAAGGAAAGAAATTCTAAATGAACTTTGAAAAATCAAGAGAATGTAACTGTGACAAGGTAAACCACGACAAAATAGTACTGAAATATTCCAACTCTTGCATTTCAATGAAAGAAAACCAAAATGAACTTTGAAAAATCTAGAGAATGTAACTGTGACAAGGTAAACCATGACAAAACACTACTGAAATATTCCAGCTCATGCATTTCAACGAAAGAAATTCCAAAAAATAAACTTTGAAAAATCAAGAGAATGTAACTGTGACAAGGTAAACCACATCAAAACACTACTGAAATATTCCAACTCTTGCATTTCAACGAAAAAAAAAAACAAAATTAACTTTGAAAAATTAAGAGAATGTAACTGTGACAAGGTTAACCACATCAAAACACTACTGAAATAATCCATCTCTTGTATTTCAATGAAAGAAATTCAAAATGAACTTTGAAAAATCACGAGAATGTAACTGTGACAAGGTAAACCACATCAAAACACTACTGAAATATTCCAACTCTTGCATTTCAATGAAAGAAAACCAAAATGAACTTTGAAAAATCAATAGAATGTAACTGTGCCAAGCTAAACCATGACAAAACATTACTGAAATATTCCAACTCCTGCATTTCAACTAAAGAAATTCAATGAACTTTGAAAAATTAATAGAATGTAATTGTGACAAGGTAAAGCATGACAAAACATTACTGAAATAATCAAACTCTCAAATTTCAACGAAAGAAATTCAAATGAACTTTGAAAAATCAAGAGAATGTATGTAGGACATGGTAAACCACGAGAGAACACTACTGAAATATTCCAACTCTTGCAATTCAATGAAAGAAATTCAAATGAACTTTGAAAAATCAAGAGAATGTAATTGTGACAAGGTAAACCATGAAAAAGCACTACTGAAATATTCCAAATCTTGCATTTCAATGAAAGAAATTCGTAATGAACTTTGAAAAATCAATAGAATGTAAGTGTGATAAGGTAAACCACGAGAAAACACTATTGAAATATTCCAACTCCTGCATTTCAACGAAAGAAATTCAATGAACTTTGAAAAATTAATAGAATGTAATTGTGACAAGGTAAACCATGACAAAACACTACTGAAATAATCCAACTCTCACATTTCAACGAAAGAAATTCAAATGGACTTTGAAAAATTAAGAGAATGTGTCTGTGACATGGTAAACCACGAAAGAACACTACTGAAATATTCCAACTCTTGCAATTCAATGAAAGAAAACCAAAATGAACTTTGAAAAATTAAGAGAATGTCACTATGATTAGGTAAACCATGACAAAACACTATTGAAATATTCCAACTCTTGCAATTCAATGAAAGAAATCCAAAATGATCTTTGAAAAATTAAAAGTATGTAAGTGTGATAAGGTAAATCACGAGAAAACACTATTGAAATATTCCAACTCTTGCATTTCAACGAAAGAAAACAAAAATGAACTTTGAAAAATGTTGAGAATGTAAGTGTGACATGTTAAAACAAGCCAAAACATTACTAAAATATTCCAACTCATTCATTTCAACGAATGAAAACCACAATAAACTTTGAAAAATTTAGAAAATGTAAATGTCACTAGGTAAACCATGACTAAACATTATTGAAATATTCCAGCTGTTGCATTTCAACGAAAGAAATTCAAAATGAACTTTGAAAAATTAAGAGAATGTAACTGTGACATGGTAAAGCACAACAAAACAGTAGTGAAATAATCCAACTGTTTCATTTCAATGAAATAAATTCAAATGAACTTTGAAAAATCAAGAGAATGTAATTGTGACAAGGTAAACCATGAAAAAGCACTACTGAAATATTCCAACTCTTTCGTTTCAATAAAGGAAATTCGTAATGAACTTTGAAAAATCAATAGAATGTAACTCCGACAAGGTAAAGCGTGACAAAACACTGATGAAATATTCCAACTCATGCATTTCAAATAAAAAAATTCAAAATGAACTTTGAAAAATCAAGAGAATGTAACTGTGACACGGTAAACCACAACAAAGCATTAGTGAAATAATCCAACTCTTGCATTTCAGTGAAAGAAATTCAAAATGAACTTTGAAAAATCAATAGAATGTAACTGTGACAAAGTAAATCACGACATAACACTACTGAAATATTCCAACTCTTGCATTTAAATGAAAGAAATTCGAAATGAACTTTGAAAAATCAAGAGAATGTAACTGTGACAGGGTAAACTACGACAAAACTCTACTGAAATATTCCAACTCATGGATTTCAACGAAAGAAATTCAAAATGAACTTTGAAAAATCAAGAGAATGTAAGTGTGACAAGGTAAACCACAACAAAACACTACTGAAATATTCCAACCCTTGCATTTCAATGAAAGAAATTCAAAATGAACTTTGAAAAATCAAGAGAATGTAACTGCGACAAAGTAAACCATGCTTAGAAGGGGCATTAAGAAAGGACCTTGCTCTGAAATGTTTTTTGAAAGGTATAACATAACATAACATAACATGACATAGCATAAACTAACATAACATGGCATAGCATAACATAACATAACATAGCATAACATAACATAACATAGCATAACATAACATAGTATAACATAACATAGCATAACATAGCGTAGCATAACATAACATAGCATAACATAACATAACATAACATAGCATAACATAACATAGCTTAACATAACATAGTATAACCTTCCATTACATAAAATAACTTAGCATATCATAGCATAGCATACCATGGCATTGCATAACATAACATAGCAAAACATAACATAACATATCATAGCATAGCATAACATAACATAACATAGCATAACATAAAATAACATAACATAACATAGCATAACATAACATAACATAGCATAACATAACATAACATCAACTTGTTCTGAAATGTCTTTGAAAAGTATTGCTTGGTGTTGGAGCATTCGAAAAAGCAGTATAGTTAAGTTGCGGGTGAAAAGGGTGGGTACTTCAACTTGTAAAATGGGTTTAGGATGGACATTAAGAAAATAACTTGTTCTGAAAAGATAGAATAAAGCCATAAAAAAGTATTAAAAAATGGGGGCTCAGGGGCCTTTGGGGCACCGGAGAGGGCCTTTGGGGGTCTGGGGGGGCGTTGGGGGTGGGTGGTCCTTTGGGAGCCCTGGGGACCTTTGGGGACCGGGGGCTTCCTTCGGGGTTGGTGTATGGGGATTGGAACCCTTTGGGGTTGGGGTAGGGGGATCAGTGCCCTTGGGGGCTGGGGTAGAGGACCTCACAACACTGTTCAAATACAACTTGTGTATTATAACGACCACAGAGTTTCACCCTCAAATCTTTTTCTAAAACCTCTTCTAAAATCATCTTTTAAAATGTCTCTAACTGTTTCGCCGAAATAATTCCCTAAAATGTCTAAAATGGTTTCGCCCAAATAATTCCTAAATGTAATTTCAGCGAGTTCCTTTTATCTTTGGCATCCCTGTGCTGTCACAATTGAAATTACTGAGAAACCCTTTCGCGCGCTAATCACTTCATCGCTAAGATCACAACAGTCACCCGGAAACAATTCTTTTGGTAGAATTCCAAAGATATTAATAGTCATTCGCTTGGAAACAATTCTCTTTGGAAACAACAAATTAATTCCCCTTTGGTGAATCAATAATTCCCCTTAGAAACAACAAATTAATTCCCCTTTCATGTCAAATCAATCAATCATGACATCATCTGTCACGTGTGATCTAAACTTTGCCTCGGAAACAATTCTGATCGAACTCCAAAGACATTAATTAACTTGACGTCATCTGTCAGACATTATTAAACTTTGCCCGGAAACAATTTGATTAATGACTGTCAGCACAGGTGTCCCAATTTGATTAACCACGTGTTCTCCCTAATGACTCTATGCCCATATTAGGAGTCCCGTCACGAGTCAATAAGGCATCTCTACTCATGGAAAAAAATATCAGGTTATTTTGCATTCTAAAATTTTCACTCGATACCATTTTGGCACGTTTGGCCAAAATTTCAGTTTTGACATTAAAATCCTGTTCTAGGGTCCATTTAAGGGTTGAAAGAAGTCAGAGACAATCTGACACCCTTAAACGCCCACTGTGACCCGCCTGAATTGTAAAAGTAACGAAAACTAAATTATAGAAAACAGTAACTAAGTTACAAGATTTAAATTGTAAATATAGAAACAGTAAAGGCAACTATTTTAGCTATAACGATTGGAAGGAATGAACTGCAAAATCCCAAAGTTGGCAACTCCTTTCCCCAAGGACTGCTGCTGATTTATGATGGACACACATGGATTCCCGCGTTATTGGGTCGTATGCTGTGGGTAGCCTACCATTTTCATAGCTCGTTGATGTCATCCTGAAATTCAATTAAGAATAAATGTGATCTTCCGTACTAAAATTGTTACTGTTTCGGAGAAATGTAAACTCATTGTTCTATAGAGCGTATTTCATTTATTGAACATAATGAACATGTGAACGCGCCTATTAAAGTTGTTGTTTAATATTAGGGTTGAAAACCAATATGATAATTCATTGATTCTGAAAGTTGTAGCTTCTTAAGGAATTAATATGAATTCCCGAATATTATTAATTAGCGCTAGAATTTTGCTACGTTGAGAAACACCATTTTGGGATATATTCGATCTTGTCTATCACCCCCCCCCCTGTCTAAAAAAGTTTGAAGCGAAAATAAAATTTCATCATCTTATCCCCATTATAATAATTTTATTCATTCCCATTTTAGTTTCCATTACGTCTCGTTAGACGCTAATCTCTATAAATGAAAGACAAATGACCAGAATTGACCAGAATTAAGCTTGATTACGCTTGACCAGAATTAAGTTTTAAAAAAAACAAGCTTTTTCAACTGAATGTAATGAGAATTGTTAGAACTTAAAAACAAACAGAAATTATTCTGTATGTGCGGGGGGGCGGGTAATCCTTCCTCAGTCCCTTGCTCTTCACGCTAAAGGTTTCAGTGCTATAAAAAAAGCTTCATATTTCGATTCTACAGCCTTTGTTTTTTTTTTTGTTTTTTTTTTAATGAGAGAAGAGGTCATACTGTAGGGTAAAGAGCAAGAGATTAAAGAGGGGGCAGCACCCTTCATATACGGATTCATTTCTGTTTCTTTTGAGTTTCAATGTTGCTCCTTGCTTTCAGTTGAAATTTTTTTTATTTATTTAATTTCTGATCGTTTTTCAAATCATGCCTAGGCCTAACCAATATATGATATAAGCTGCCGTATATGACCCATAGACCCAACCCCGACTTCTTGCTGTTAACTTGTATTGCATTAATAATTTTAAGTTGTTCGGTAGTGTTCGACTCTTTCAGTTTTTTTGCTTGATAATTAAAATCTTGAATTATATTAAAAAAATTTGACAAAATAAAAATATTTAGTCGAAATTTTTGATGAACAGGTAGTTTTGATAGATAAGTCCTCAGTAATATTTTCACTACAGAAGTTTGGGTAGAAGGAAAGGCGTATTATTGTTGAGATGAATAGAAATTCTGCGTGAATTTTGATCTTCTATGCGGCTGAAGCTATCGTAACCTCTAAAATAGGATTCTCTCATGTTCGGATACATTGTAAACATTTTACGTCGCTGAAAACAAAGCTCCTGGTAGTACTTGCCTGCCCCGTCCTCAAGAAATTTTTTAGCGAGCCTCATGATACCCCACCTCACCTTTTCCACCTCAGTGTCGTTAGGTATGTAAATTTTATGTTTTATGCTACATAAGAAAAAAAGGTTGTAATGGGAGAGGGTACTATAACCCCACTCTGCACTAGCACCAACAATGAAGGCACCGACCAAAATTTGTCCAGAAACCATAAGGAATTATATATCAACCCCTAACCTCCCCCGTCTTCCTCAAAACTCATTCTATATCTATCTGAAGGCTCAATGAAAGTTAGGATATTCAGCCATTAAGACATATTCTTTGAGTCATCTGATCCCCCTGCCTATAAAATGACCTCCTCCCTTCATAATTGTTGATGTGTGCTAACACATCACTGTGTATAATTTTGTTTATGAAATAAGAACAAATAAGTTTAGTTAAATGAAGCTTTAAAACAAATGTCAGATTTTTTTTTTCCAGCAAGGATGGAGACATCACCCGCAGCACCTTTATTCAGGCTTAGTCTAAATCAAGGGAGACTCAAAACGACCAGAAATTAATATTAAAGAATAAATGAAACCCAAAACGAACATAAATTAAATAAACATTCAGAGCAAAAAACATACAACAAGTAATAATATAAATGAATAAATAGGTCTTAAAGCGAGTAACGATTAGATTGAATAGGAAAATCAAGCTTAAAACGAAAAAAAAATCCTTTTGAAGTATAAATGAAACTTAAAACAAACAGAAATTAAATAAACAACCAATGCAAACAAACATACAATAGATATTAATGTAAATTAATAAATAAATCTTAAAACGAGTGAAACTTAAATTGAATATACAAATCAAGCTTAAAACGAACAAAAATCACCACAAACAAGAGTTTGGGTATGACCTCCTTCTCTCACTGTAAAAGTCTAAAACCTACTGCGTCATTTGCGCTTTACTGAAAACCAATTTTATGACAAATATTTTCGTTTGTACTTAATATTGAAAATAAATAATTGAAAATAACTTAATATTGAGATTAAAAATTATTTTAGTAGAAGTACAATAATGCGATGACCACTCTTTGGCTGCTAATTTTAGTAAAATGTAGAGTGTAGGTGGCATTTAGATTTTTGTAATGTTTAAAAGTAGTTTTTTTTTAATATTAGTGCCACTGAGAGGAGAGGAGGTGGGATTTTAAAAAAAATAAAAAAAAAAAAAAAAAAATTGAAAATAAACATTAAAATTATAGTAACATTTTGAACTGATGAGCTTTCAGCAATTAATATCATTATACATAAAATATTCAGTTTAATTTATTAGCTCTTTTTAAAGTCTATAAGACGAATATAGTTTCCCTACAAACAAGTGTTTGGATACTGCCCCCTTCCTTAACTCTAAATAAAAACCAAAAGCCTACTGCGTCGTTGGCACTTAACTGAAAACGATTTATTTTACAAATATTTTTTTTTCCAGTTCTCACAGCATTGAAAATAAAAATAAAATTACAGTGAAATAATTTCTCGAACTGATGGATCTTTCAACAATCAATATCATTATACATCAAATATTCAATTTGATGTTGTTTGTACTTTCCCAGACTGTTCAAGACACATATAGTTTTCAGTAAAGCGCCAATGACGCAGTAGGTTTTAGACTTTTACAGTGAGAGAAGGAGGTGATACCCAAATTCCAGATAGAAAATATATTTTTGAGGAGGACACTCCCCCACAACCCTTAGGGCAAGGGTTTTAAGTTATGCCCTGGGGGCATATAAGGTTTTTATAGAAGGCGTTGTCGTAGAAACTTCAAAAAAGGCTCATTCGATTGGAAATTCAAAAAGCTAGTGTCCTTTTTAATAGTCGAAAGTGATTGGAGGGCAACTAGCCCCCCCACCCCTTTATTCCCCCAAACACATCCAATCAAAACTTTGATATAGCCAGTTTGATCAGCGTAGTTGATTTCCAGATAGAAAATATATTCTTGAGGAGGACACTCCCCCACAAACCTCAGGGCAAGGGTTTTAAGTTATGCCCTGGGGACATATAAGGTTTTTATAGAAGGCGTTGTCATAGAAACTTCAAAACAGGCTCAATCAATTGGAAATTAAAGGGCTAGTGCCCTTTTTAATAATCGAAAGTGATTGGAGTGAAACTAGCCCCCCCCCACGCCCATTATTCCCCCAAACACATCCAATCAAAATTTTGAGATAGCAAATTTGTTCAGCGTAGTTGATTTCCAGATAGAAAATCTATTTTTGAGGAGGACACTCCCCCACAACCCTCAGGGCAAGGGTTTTAAGTTATGCCCTGGGGGCATATAAGGTTTTTATAGAAGGCATTGTCGTAGAAACTTCAAAACATAATCATTCGATTGGAAATAGAGAGTTCTAGAGCCCTTTTTAATAGTCGAAATTGATTGGAGGGCAACTAGCCCCCCCAACGCCCATCATTCCCCCAAACACATCCAATCAAAATTTTAAGATGTCCATTTTGTTCAGCGTGGTTGATTTCCAGATATAAAACTATTTTTGAGGAGGATACTCCCCCACAACCCTCAGGGCAAGGGTTTTAAGTTATGCCCTGGGGGCATATAAGGTATTTATAGAAGGTGTTTTCGTAGAAACTTCAAAACAGGCTCATTCGATTGGAAATTAAAGAGCTAGTGCCCTTTTTAATAGTTGAAAGTGACTGGAGTGTAACTAGCGCTCCCCCCCCCCACGCCCATCATTTCCCCAAACACACCCAATAAAAATTTTAAGATAGCCATTTTGTTCAGTGTAGTTAATTTCCAGATAGAAAATATGTTTTTGAGGAGGACAATGCCCCAAAACTCTCAGAGCAAGGGTTTTAAGTTATGTCCTGGGAGTATATAAGGTTTTTATAGAAGTCGTTGTCGTAGAAACTTCAAAACAGGCTCATTCGATTGGAAATTCAAGGGATAGTACTCTTTTAATAGTCGAAAGTGATTGGAGTGTAACTAGCCCCCCTCCGCCCCCCCCCCCCACTCCACGCCAATCATTTCCCCAAACATATCCAATCAAAATTTTGAGACTGCCATTTTGTTCAGCATAGGTGATTTCAAGACAAAAAATGTGTGTTTGAGGAGGACAATCCCCCACAACCCTCAAAGCAAGGGTTTTAAGTTATGCCCTGGGGGTATAAAGGTTTTTATAGAAGGCGTTATCGTAGAAACTTCAAAACAGCTCATTCGATTGGAAATTAAAGGGATAGTGCCCTTTTTAATAGTCAAAAGTGATGTTATTTGGGCCATTTTGTTCAGCGTAGTTGATTTCCAGATTTGATTGGAAATTGAAAGTACTAGTTCACTTTCTAAGCGTCAAAAGATATCGGAAGATAACCAGCTTTCCCCCCAAAACCCTTTTTTACCAAATAAATCCGGTAAAAATTTTGAGATTGCTATTTTGTTAAAAATAGTTCGAAGATCATATAACAAAAATTCTGGTGTCGACACGACCCCCCAGGGCCCGGGGGCAGGCGTTGTAAGTCTTTTCCTTTGGGCATATATGGGTCTTATGGAAGGGATGCTCGTATTAGCTTCAAAGAGGGCTTATTTAATTGGGAATTGAAAGTTCTAGTTCACTTTTTCAGAGTCAAAAGAGATTAGAGGACATCTAGCCCCCCCCCCACTCCCTTTTTTCCTCAAACCCTTCCGATAAGAACTTTGAGATGGCCTTTTTTCTAAAAATATTTCAAAGACCATATAACGAAAATTACAGGGTCGACACAGACCCCCAGGGCCCGGGGGCAGGCGTTGTAAGTTATGCCCTGGGGGAATATATGTTTCTTATTGAACGGATGCTCGTAAAAACTTCATCGAGGGCTCATTTAAATGGAAATTGAAAGTTCTAGTTCAGTTTTTTAGAGTCAAAAGAGATTGAAGGGCAACTAGCCCCCCCTACACCCCTTTTTCCCCAAATGCATCCAATAAAATTATTTAGATATCCATTAAGTTAAAAATTGCTCAAAAGTCAGATAACAAAAACTCAGGTGTCGTCACAACCCCCCAGGGCCCGGGGACAGGCGTTGTAAAGTTATGCCCTGGGGCATATATGGTTCTTATGAAAGGGATGCTCGTATAAACTTCAGACAGAGATCTCATTTGATTGGAAATTGAAAATTCGAGCTCACTTTTTCATAGTCAAAAGAGATCCGAGGGTAGCTAGCCCCCCCCCCCCCCACGCCTTCTTTTTCCAAACCCATCTGATGAAAATTTTGAGAGAGACTTTTTGTTAAAAATAGTTGAAGGGTCGGATAAGAAAAACTCTGGTGTCAATACAACCCCCCAGGGCCCAGGGGAAGGCGTTCTAAGTTATGTCCTAAGGGCATGTATGGTTCTTATGAAAGGGATGCTCGTAAAAACTTCATAGAGGGCTCATTTGATTGGAAATTGAAAGTTCTAGTTGACTTTTTAAAAGTCAAGAGAGTTAAGGGCAACTAGTCCCCCCCCTCGCCCTCTTTTCCCCAAACCCATCCGATACAAATTTTGAGACAGCCAGTTTTTTTGGAAATTGTTCAAAAATCAGATAAAAAAAACTCCCCCCAGGGCCTAGGGGATAGGCCTTGTAAGTGTTGTCCTGGGGGCGTATATGGTTCTTATGAAAAGGATGCTCGTATAAACTTCAGAGAGGGCTCATTTGATTGGAAATTGAAAGTTCTAGATCAATTTTAAGAGTCAAAATATATCCTAGGTCAACTAGCCCCCCCCCCCCAACCCCGCTCCACATACTCTTTTTCCCCAAGTCCATCCGATAAAATTTTATAATAGCCATTTTATTAAAAATAGTTCAAAGGTCAGATAAGGAAAATTTTTGTGTCAACACAACCCCCCAGGTCCCGGAGGCAGGCGTTATGAGTAATGCTCTAGGGTCATATATAGTTCTTATGGAAGGGATGCTCGTATAAACTTCGGAAAGGGCTCATTTGATTCGTAATTGAAAGTTCTTGTTCACTTTTTAGGAGTCAAAAGAGATCGGAGGGCAACTAGCCCCCTCTCCCCACGTCCTAAAGGCATCAGATAAAAATTTTGAGACAAATAATTTGTTAAAAATAGTTCAAAGTTCAGATAACAAAAACTCCAGTGTCGACACAGCCCCCAGAGCCCGGGGGTAGGCGTTGTAAGTTTTGGCTTGGGGGCATATATGGTTGTTATGGAAGGGATGCTCGTATCCCTTCATAGAGGGCTCATTTGATTTGAAATTGAAAGTTGTAATTCACTTTTCAAGAGTCAAAAGTGATTGGAGGGCAGCTAGCCTCCCCCCACACTCCATTTATTTATTTTCCCAGAGGCACTTCACATAGAAGGGGTTGTCGTAAAAACTTCAAAGGGGGCTCATTCGATATGAAATCGAGACTTCTACTACCCTTTTTAAGATTCAAAAGTAATAGGAGGGCAACTAGCTCCCCCCCCCCAAGCCCCTTTTCCCCAAATACATCTGATAAAAAATTTGAGGTAGCCATTTTGTTAAAAATAGTTCAAAGATCATATAGCAAAAACTCCTTTACGTATGGTCATTCCGTTAAAAATAGTATAAAGGTCAGATAAGAAAAACTCCCTTGTCGACACAACCCCCCCCCCCCCCCAGGGCCAGGGGCAGGCATTGTAAGTATTGCTCTGAGGGCATATATGGTTCTTTTGGAAGGTATGCTCGTATAAACTTCGGAGAGGGCTTATATGATTGAAAATTGAAAGTTCTCGTTCACTTTTTAAGAGTCAAAAGAGATCAGAGGGCAACTAGCCCCCTCTCCACGCCCTTTTTTCCTCAAACCCATCCGATAAGAACTTCTAGAGATTCATTTTTTCAAAATAGTTCAAAGGTCTGATAACAAAACTCCGGTGTCGACAATACCCCCCGAGGACCCAGAGGGCAGGCATTGTAAGCTATGTCCCGGGGCCGTATGTGGTTCGTTTGAGAGGGATGCTCGTATAGACTTTAGAGAGGGTTTATTTCAATGGAAATTAAAAGTTGAAGTTCATTTTCTCAGAGTGAAAAAAATCAGAGGGGAACTAGCCCCTCCCGCCCTCATCGCCTTTGAGTCTATCGGATGGATAAACCCATCCGATAAAATTTGAGGTGACCATTTTGTTAAAAATAGTTCAACCATGAGATATTAAAACTCCGGGGTCGACACAACCCCCCAGGTCCCAGGGGCAGACGTTGTAAGTTATACTCTTGGGTTTATATGGTTCTTATAGAAGGGATGCTCGTATAAACTTCAGGGAGGGCTCAGTTGATTGAAATAGAAAGTTCTAGTTCACGTTTAAAGAGTCAAAAGAGACCGAAAATAAATAACCCTCCCCCCCCACGCCTTTTTTCCCCAAACCCATCCGATAAAAAATTTGAGATAGCCATTTTGTTAGGAATAGTTCAAACATCAGATAATAAAAACTCCGAGGTTGACACAAACTCATTTTTTCACTTTGATATTGTCACTTTGATACCAGTTTTGATACTTGATGAAAATTTGATTTAAAAAAAAAGTTTGATTTTGAAATAAGGAATTATTAAAAACTGGAAACTTTTTGCAATAAAAAAAGAACAAAAATTAATTAAAAAAAACTTTCCGAAAATTAAGTTTTTCAAAGAAAAGTAAAGACCATTTTAAAATTAAGCTCAGCAGATACAAATACCTGTTAAAATTCAAATTCAAAACGACCAGAAATTATTATTAAAGAATAAATGAAACCCAAAACGAAGAGAATTTAGATAAACAATCATAGCAAAAAACATGCAACAAGTAATAATATAAATGAATAAATAGATCTTAAAGCGAATAATGATTATATTGAATATGAAAATCAAGCTTAAAACGAAAAAAAAATTTTTATTGAAGTATAAATGAAACTTAAAACGAACAGAAATTTAATAAACAATCAATGCAAACAAACATACAATAGATGCTAATGTAAATAGATTAAAATCTTAAAACAATTAAAACTTAAATTGAATATGCAAATCAAGCTTAAAACGAACAAAAATCACTACAAACAAGAGTTTGGGTATGACCTCCTTCTATCACTGTAAAAGTCTAAAACCTACAGCGTCATTGGCGCTTTACTGAAAACTATATGCGTCTTGAACAGTCTTGGAAAGTACAAACAAGATCAAATTGAATATTTGATGTATAATGATATTAATTGTTGAAAGATCCATCAGTTCAAGAAATTATTTCACTATAATTTTATTTTTATTTTCAATGCTGTGAGAACTGGAAAAAAAAAATTTGTAAAATAAATAGTTTTCAGTTAAGTGCCAACGACGCAGTAGGCTTTTGGTTTTTATTTACAGTTAAGGAAGGAGGCAGTATCCAAACACTTGTTTGTAGGGAAAGTATATTCGTCTTATAGACTTTAAAAAGAGCTAATAAATTAAACTGAATATTTTATGTATGTACAAAGTAAAATGGGCATCATCAGCAAAACTAGAGAGAATAACCTTAGAATTAGTACATAAATCTTGAGTATTATTTATCAAACTCATAACAAAAACCTTAAGTCATGAATGTATACTAGGAATAAAAGCGGCCATAAAACAGAACCCTGGGGCATACCAAATTCAACTACTCTTTCACTCGACTCAGCACCACATATTTCCACATAATAGGTCTTACCACTCAAAAAGGATTCAAATAGCTTAAATGTCTTGTCTTATTCCATAATTTTCTAGTTTCCACAATAAAATTACATGGTCTACACTGTCAAACGCTTTTAAAATATCTAAAAAAAGAAGGCACTTTAAAACCTTGGTCTCAAGCATCGTCTACAAACGTAGTTAAAATTAAAACTGCCTGTTCCGTAGACACCCCTTTACAAAAGCCAAATTGATTAGCATGAAGAAACGTTCTATTCTCCAAAAATTCAGATACTCTGATGTTTGTAAGTTTCCCTAATAACCTAGATACAACATGAAGGAAGGATATCGGCCTATAATCCTTTACATGATTCTTTTCTCCTCCTTGTAATAAAGGGATTAGCCTTTAAGACACTCAGGATGGATACCATTTTTAGGTCTTTCATTAATCAGGTACAAAATATAATGCGCTATGACAGGACAAATGCCTTAAATACCTTCACTGACATAAAATCAGACCCTGCAGCAAAACTTTGCATACTATTTACAGGATATAGTATATAGTATATACTATATGCTTGTACCACATTGTTCAATAATTTTTTAGTAGCCATCAAATAAATTGCATCAAATAAATTGATGCATCAAATAAAGTAGTGCATCAAATAAAGTGGTGCATCATAAAGATCAAGTGGTGCATCAATAAAGATCAAATAAAGTGGTGCATCAAATAAATTGATGCACCGCTACTTTCAGACAATAATTGGTGTGAAATAACCATCACTAGCACGTTTTACAAGCAACGACGCTAAATTGACTCCCAGACTTGGAAAATGATCACGCATTCGTCCAACTTTACACGGCTTTATTGTGTGCTATTTTTAGTGATTTTTGATTGGACATGCTTGTGTTGCCGCAAACGTTGAATCACTACACTGTAGAATAAACGCGCTATATATCATTAGCAGGGTCTCATAATGAAGAAAAGCTATTGGCTTTGTCGAGGATAGCTTTTTGTCGAGAGAGAACAGAGTTGAGATAATTGACGTGTTTTTTGAAAGTTAGTCCAGAGTCAAAGAAAACGCCAAGAAATTTCTTAATCTGTGTCTGAGGAAGTTGTTTATTGTCGACAAACAAATTAAGGTCCAGTTGAAGTTTCTTGCGATTATTCGGAAAGAGAATGAACGAACTTTTATGGGCATTCAATACCATGCAATTAACGCTGCACCATTTTTGCTCATCCTTTAACAGGTCATTTGTTTTAGTTTCTAATACTCAAGTGGATTTAGCAGCTATAAAACTGTTAGTTTCATCAGCGAAGATTACAAAGTGTGTGAGAGGGTTGATTTCACGCACCAGAAACTGTGGGTCTGGGGCATCTTTTTCTGTAAGAAAGTATTTTAAAATTAAAGTCTCCCATTAGGCATATCCGCATTTGTTTCCCAGGGTGACCAATACTGACGAAAAGATTTTCAATCAGTTGGCAGAATATATTGATAGGCAAATCGAAGGAGGGAGGGTTAAAAAGGCGGGGCAGAGTCAGAAGAAATTTCGAGAATTAGCATATATACAGATCGTGACTGGAGAATTACATCAATTTTTATTTTCAAATCAGTCCTCCTTTTATATGTAATTTTAATACTGACACATAGTGTGATACCGCCAGGAAATTTGGTTACTCGGCGGAGAACGTGTATTGCGTCGAATCGAGAAAGGTCATATTGATAATAATCATCAGAGTCAGAAAACCATGTTTGAGTAAGGCCGACTAAAACTAATGGTATGTAATGTTCACCGAGATGTAGGGTATGTATGGTATGTATGTTCACTAAGATGGTCTACCAAGGATTCCCATCGATTATGAAGGTGCTGTATGTTTTGACAGTAGATAAGGAAAAATGTAGTGGAGGGAAGAGGGGGAAATAACTGGCCAGAATAAGAGGCATGAGGTGGGTAAGAGCAAGGGAAGTGGCAAGCAGCTTCTATGAGAGGATCAAAAGAGATATTTCCATCTTTAGGGTCCGCGAAGATTTGGTTTAGCAGTAGAGATTTACCGTTAAGAAAAGAGAATTCTTGCGACCTATCAGTTATCTGAGGAATCAAAGACAGAGTTTAGACACTAAAGTGTAGAGTCGAATTACAGAGGTAGAGTGTAATGAGTGTAAATAGTCAACCTACACGCCTGAATACTGGTGGTTGACAAACCAAATCAACAAACCAATAGGACAAATGGACAGGCCAACGAATATAGGGAAACCAGCACGCACTTTGCACAAGTTGTCAAAGAAGTACGGTTTAGTGGTTGTGCAAATTGTTCCAAGGAGAAGAATCAGCATATAAAAAGATAAGGCCAAAACGTATAGAGGAATGGGCAGAAAAGTAGCCATAAATATACCAATAATAAAACGTACTGAGAGTAATATAAATCCTAAACACACTGAGAACTACATTAAGCATATTTTACGCTGAGACTGGCAGGGACAGATGCTGCAGCACGGTCAATATCACCTTTAGTCGCTATCTTACGGGGACCTGTTTAATCAGTTTTGATAAATATGATGCCATCTAAAGTTCAAGCCTTTCTTAAGCCCAGCTTAATCCTTGCACAAGAAAAAAGAGTGAGTGTGTTCTTAGTCAGTGATTCATTCACTGAAATTCGTGCGCCTTTCAAATACTTTTTGTTTTTCAAAATGGCTGATTGAAGTTTCGGGTTGGAGAAAGTAACGACAATCAGAAGAACGTCAGTGTTAGTTTTCGAATCAATCCTCTAATCTGATATAATGTCATCAGCTTACATTCCCAGGAATTTCGGCCTACAAAATGCGAGAAATTTGTTTTCTATATTTTCCATGCTCGAAAAACCAAATTCTGATTATATAGAGACCTCGTTTTAAGTTTTAATGTCGCTTCTTACTTTCAGTTAAAAAAAACTTGTTTTTTGTTTAATTTCTGATTGTATTGCAAATATTACAAAAATACATAGAACTGTTTTTAACACTTGTTGATACAAATTTTAATTACTCTATGTTAAAATTAATTAATTAATTATGGTAAAATTCAATGTCATAGTCATAGCTCTTGACTTCACTTCTGACTAAAATCGGGGAACAACCGCGTTTTAACCGGTGATCTCTCGATGTGCAGTACATTTCAATGACAAATACTATTTGTAAACAATAGGGCCGTTCTTTAACTCATATTTGTGCTAAGATCTTACATGTTTTGAGAAAGAACGCTTAAAATTGAAATCTTATCACTAAGATCTTACATCTTATAGCGATTCTTTTGCAAACGTCTTTCATCATTCTGCTCTGATTAGCGGTCTAAGAGCAAAAATGAGTATATCATCAAAGTTCTCTCATCATTGTTCTATATGGCAGAAAGATGGCATCCTTCACACTGTTTGCTAACATCAGTGACCTGTTAGATCTTAGAACAAAGATGAGTTAAAAGAACAGACATCTTTGCAGAAAGACGTGAGATCTTAAATGTAAGATCTTAGTGCAAAATAACGGACCTAATATGGGCAAATTTCAAAACTTACAGCCCTTTCTGGTATATGAATTGGGTAGCCCTCTCCTCAAAACCTTGCTCTTCAATACATTTCAATGTCAAATACTATTTGTAAACAATATGGGATAATTTCAAAACTAACAGCCCTATCCGGTAAATGAATGGGGTAGCCCTCTCCTCAAAACCTTGCTCTTCACACTAAAACCCCCCTCCCCTCAACACCTCGCTCTTCAGACTGAAGTTTTTTAGTACTTTAAAAAATCTTCCAATTGTTCTATTTAAACGACTCTCGTGTTTCAGAAGTCGTTATTAAAGTATCGGGACAAAATTCAGACATTAGCATAAAGAGCGAGGTGATGAAGAGGGGGTAGCCCCCTTCGTATACGCAATAATTTTGTTCGTTTTAAGGTTTAATGTTTCTCCTTACTTTCAGTTGAAAAACCTTGTTTTTTTATATTTGATTTTTGATGGTTTTTTAATAATACTGAGAAAATCTTCCTCCGCCAAAACAGAAAAATACCCCCCTCCCCCATACACACACACAGAAGGCTATAGACAATTCAATCCCGGTGAAAATTTATCCAAGACAATTACCGAGTTGGCTAAGGGAAAGTAAGGCAAATAAAAAGAATCTCGTATAGGAATTCTGGCATATTCCCCCAGTGTAAAATTTGCTCTGAAAAATTCAGTTCTCGGATACTTCCTTCCCCATAGAAAATCCCCCCCAGTAGAGAGTTCACAGCCCCTCCCCTACCCGAAAAATGTATGCAAACTTCCAAATAACAAATATTACACGTAAACAATGGGCGAACTTTATAACTTAAGGTTCTTTCCCCAAAAGCTATGGGGGTCATGTTATCTCCAAAAGTATAGTTTTTGGACATTTCAACTATGCTGAAGAAAATGACTATCTCAAAATTTTGATTGGACGATTTTGGGGAAAAAAGGGATTGGGAGGGGGGCTAGCTGCTCTCCAGTCTTTTTGGTCACTTATAAGGGCATTAGGACTTTAAATTTCCGTTCAAATGATTCTTCTTCCGATGTTATAGAATCATTAGTTCAATACGATCGCCCCTGAAAATTAAAAATAACAAAAACAAATAAACACGCATTTGTGATCTTTCTTCTGGCAAAAATTACTAAATTTAACATTGTTGCAGATAGAAGCTCGAAACCTCTACAGTAGGGTTTTCTGATACGGTGAATCTGGCGGTGTAGTTTCTATTAAGGTTCTTTGACTTTCAAGGGTATATCCCCCATTTTCGAAAATCAGGCAAATTTTTTCAGACTTGCAGCATTTGATGGGTAACACTAATCTTAATTAATCTCATTTATTTGGAATCAGCATAATAAGCCAATTCTTTTGATATATCTATTGATATCAAAATACCGTTTATTAGAGTTTCGGCTAATATTGTATTGTGTAACTCCTTACTTACAGTTCGTTACCACGAACTGTTTGATAAAAAAGGTATGAAGTGTACTACTGGACAGGCTTCATATTCCAGATGCGGTGTATCCAAGACGTGTAGTCTGGAATCTTAGATTTTGGAAATCCTGCTGGTGAAGCCCGGTTTTAAATTTATCAATGGTCTTCAAGTTATAGAATTCAGAAATGTTGAAAAATTAAAAACAATCAACGAAGAAAAACAGCAACAACTCATATTCATGATATTAATCATATTCACTCATATTCAGGCGATGGAGTGCTTAGAATCTGAAGTGTGTTTGAAAGTAACGGCTTTTGAAATTTGTCACCCAGTTTCTGTTTTAAGGTTTGAAATCCAGACCCTTCAATTTTGCATTCTTAAGAGGAAATTTGCCACTTTTAAAATACTAATTGGGCTGGTCTTTAAATAAGGGATAAGCTGGTTACAAAGATTTCTGGCAAATTTTAAAGCAATTAATTTAGGATTTTTTTTAAACTGATTTTTTCTGGAATATCTCTCGCTAATATTGTATTGTGCAACTCCTTACTTACAGTTTGTTACCACGAACTGTTTGATAAAAAAGGTATAAAGTGATTTATTAATTTTCAGACTTGCTAATTATCTTGGAGACTACAAATTTACCGAGATGGCAATTTTTGTCCAAAGACAGTTTTATTTTTAGAAACATATTTTTGAACTTTTGGTTACCATGCGTTATTTGAACCCTCTTAGTCCCTTTAAGGGCTCAAACTGTAACTTCCTAAAAAAACAATTATTGAAGTAAAAAAGAGCATAAAAAAAGCATCAAGTGATGTTTTCAGTCTCATTCTAGCTAATTTATGTTGAAAACTGCGTACTTACGAGAATAATCAGCCTTTTGTTGGTATGTTAGCCTAGTAAAAAGAACGACACTCCCCACAATCTTGATTAATGCGTAATGCTTAAAGTTTACACGTCAACTAACTACTAAGGCTAACCTAGCTAACTCATAACACTAGCATTTGCAGGCTACTTTGAATTTTGATGTTGAGGCTTAATAAACTTTGCTTTCTCTCTTGTTCTTTCTTGTTTCTCTTCTTTTTTTGATGCTTACTTCGTTCCGTGATTAAACGCAAGATTCAATTGGATCAAATTCGCTGCGAACTAATTAATTTCAATTTCAAACGTTCAGCATGTTTTCTTCGTGGCGAGGGTTCTCTATTCGTTATCAGATTGCTTTTTTCTTATTCTTTATCATTTTCATATTATTGCATTTTTCTTAGAACAATCTTATCAGATTGCGTGATTCTTTACCGAATTGCTTGAACTGGCATACCGTCAATAAATCAGAGGTCACACTACGTCACACTAGTCACACTACGAACATAGAAAGGTCGCTGTTGGCAATTTTTTTTTCTTTCACATATTAAAGTCAATTTTCTAAAATACAAAGAAACCGTAACATTTTAGTGCGAAATTTTTTGGCTTTTCATTGAAATGTGCGGTTTTCTGTGTCGTATGTACTATAGTACGACAATAACCGATAAAGTGCGACAGTTGGTAACCCTGATCCAAACGAGGAAAATACTTTATTTCATATATAGCTTTTCGCACCAAAAATACGCCAAGATTTTCTCTTGGCAGGATGACTCATCAATTTCCCGCCCAGGGCTGCCACCCTGGCCTGGAAGAATTTACTAAATCTAAGAGGAAAAATTTACTAAATCGCATCTGTTTTTACTAAATGTACAAAAAAGATTTTGCGCGTGCGGCTACCGCCACACGCGCACCATCATGCATTGATTTTTACTATAGGAGGATAATCAATAGGATTTTCACAATTTTTTTTTCATTTTATTCTCTTTTCTTCTTTTCTTTCGTTTTCATAGTATAATTAAAAATTCCAGAAACCTATAAGTTCAAAAATCCTTTTTTTTTATTATTTGGATGTACTACTGGATAGGCTTCATATTTCAGATGCGGGTGTATCCAAGATGTCAAACAATAGTCTGGAGTCTTAGATTTTGTAAATCCTGCTGGTGAAGCCCGGTTTTAAATTTATCAATGGTCTTCAAGTCATAGAATTCAGATATATTGAAAAATTAAAAACAATCAACGAAGAAAAACAGCAACAACTCATATTCATGATATTAATCATATTCACTCATATTCAGGCAATGGAGTGCTTAGAATCTGAAGTGTGTTTGAAAGTGACGGCTTTTGAAATTTGTCACCCAGTTTCTGTTTTAAGGTTTGAAATCCAGACCCTTCAATTTTGCATTCTTAAGAGGAAATTTGCCACTTTTAAAATACTAATTGGGCTGGTCTTTAAATAAGGGATAAGCTGGTTACAAAGATTTCTGGCAAATTTTAAAGCAAAAATTTAGGATTTTTTTTAAACTGATTTTTTCTGGAATCTCTCTCGTTCGTATTCAAGGGAATAAAAAACCAATACAATCTATGTCACTTCAAAACGGAAATGACGTAATCGGTTACCGGTTTAGTTGTATAAAAATGTAAATTAAAAGTGCACCTCAAATTGGACTAGGGCTGCCAAGAAAAAGAAAACTTATATAACATGTAATAATTAGTTAAAAAAAATAACATTGTGTCAATAGTGTTCGGTCTGGCAAATCATACAAATTGAAAAGTAAGAAGAAAAATATGTAGTCTTAATTAAAAAAAAGTCGCACTTAAAAGGCTTTAATCGTCCTTGGTCTCACCCAAATTTAAAGTACCCACTAGTATTGAATTCTGACTGAAGGGATCTACTTGTTTCCATTTCTTGATAGCCCGAGTCAAATCGCTGGAGATCACCTAGTCATGTACTCCACTTGACGACCTGCAAACAAGCTGCTTCGTTCTCATCAGGGGCAAAATGTGCGAGGCATTTAGCTTATTCTAATTCTTGTTTTTGATGACCGATAAAGTCAAGAACTATCTCTCTGCTCCAGCACTTTAATCGAGCAAGCTGCAGAGAGTCGGAAAGAACTTGGGCAATCATGGAAAAAGTTCGTTTCCAGCAGCGTCTTTAAAAAGGGACAAGGCTAACTAACAAACATAGCAGCTGTTATGAGGGTCTAGGAAAATTTTCTGAAAACAAATTAAACCGGCATACCAGTCCTGATTTCAAATAGTTTGCCTGTCAAAGCGAGTATCAAGAAGAAGCCGAGAGAAAAGTATAGATTTTTAAGCGCTAGGGTTGACGCGAAATCGCAAAAATGAGAGCAATAGTAGCCATAATATCTAACGTAATCCAAATCAGATTTTGTAATGAATAGACGCTAATTTTTGTCCCTGAATTCATGGAAAATAGCAAAAGTTTCGTTGAATACAAATCATGACTTTTGACTAGATTTCGGGAAATTTATTAGTTCCTCTAAATTTCCTAGATCTAGTGAAATACTACTGACGGTGGCAACCCTGTTCCCGCCAGTCACCATCACCATCGAAATAGATCAGTTGCAATTTAGCAGGAGACGAGCCTAAATAGAGACAATGGATCAGGGTTGCCACCGTCAGTAGGATTCTACTAGATCTAGTAAAAAAAAATCAAGTAAATTTAGAGGATCTAGTAAATTTTCCGTAATCTAGTAAAAACTAGTAAAAAGTCATGATTTATAGTAAACAAAAACTTTTTTTTTATTTTACAAGAGATCAGGAAAAAATTATCGTAAACATATGACAATTTACAATTTTTGCTTGTATGTTTTACAATTTACAATTTTGCTTGTCTGTCTCAGAGACAAACAAGCAGTCACCTATTTTCATAAACAGAAACTTCATTTTCGGTGTCTAAAGGTCGACAAAATCAGCTTTCTGTGTATCAAATCTTACCAACTAAAAATGAGGCTATAATGACACTTGGATTTGTGATGATTGGGAATCTATTGGAATCAAAACAAAAGTCAACCACCCAAGGTGATTCGGTGAATCTCCTCAGTTTGAACATTTTTATTGAGGAGAAAGGAGCCTGCTGAGAGAAATTAAAAGTAAGTAGAAGTGTAACATTATATATATATATATATATATATATATATATATATATATATATATATATATATATATATATATATATATATATATATATATATATATATATATATATATATATATATATATATATATATATATATATATATCCAAAAAAAGTATTTTTGAACTTGTAGGTTTCCGGAATTTTCAATCGTACTATGAAAATGAAAGAAAAGAGGAAAAGAGAAAAAAAAGGAAAAAGATTGTGAAAATCGTGTTGATTATCCTCCCATAGTAAAAATCGATTCTTGATGGTGCGCGTGCGGCGTAGCCACAGGCACAAAAATTTTTTTTAGTATTTAGTAAAAACAGATATGATCTAGTAAATTTTTTCTGTCCGATTTAGTAAATTCTTCCACGTCAGGGTAGCAACCCTGCAATTGATTATATGATAGTTATTTCGGGTTGGCCAACTGTAGAGTTTCTTCAATAACTCTACATAAGGTAAAACCCTTCAAAAATTGTAAGTATTAGAAAAGAAGTATTCTTCATATTTCACATAAACACCGGTACATTTATACAGTTTTTAAAAACTAAATAGAATATTGTTATTTTTTTGTTATATAACATAAACAATATTAGATTTTCAAAAATTGAAATTTAATTTGTTGTTTATTCATTGTAAATTTTTAATCATAAAAACATTTTATCAAGATAATGAAGAAAGACTAATTAAAGGATTTCCAAAGAAAGAATCAATAAGTTAATGCACTAATTGAGGGGTTCACTACTCCCAGTTAAAATTCATAAGTTTTTGTGTTTTAGTGTTTTTGAAAATCAAACGGGGCTCAACAAAATATAATATTTTAAGCTTAAGGCTAGTATATAAAATTAAAGGTATATTATAATTTTGGAATTATGAATAAAGTTTTCCCGTTTAAGTTCCAAAAAGCTTAGAAAAATAAAAGTAAAAAATAATAAATAAAAGTATGACACATAAGAGATTTGCACTCTGTGCTGAATGCATTAGAAGCCTAATGGCCGTGCCACATTATAGTCACACTTGAGGATAAAATCAAATTACGCACGACTATAGCGCCAATTACACACGCCGTTCGTAATTTCTCGAGTTAGCACGGGCATAAGTAGAACCCAAGTCTCATCTGACATTCTTTTTCTGACACATATTAAAATTACTTTTCATTTCTATGTGATGTCTCAACTGGTTTGGTCTCCTTTTCGGTTCTTACGGTGCTTTCACACTACACCATTTAACATTTCCCACTAGCATTACTTGAGACTGCGCTATTTTGTGTAACTTTTTGGAGCAAGTTTTTGTCCGTAACATGGCAGTATTAAATAGACTAAACCCCTACATCGAATTTTACATTATGGAGGTCTGCATT
The DNA here is from genome assembly GCF_049724085.1 of Artemia sp. Qi Xiang Cuo. Classification (NCBI taxonomy): domain Eukaryota; kingdom Metazoa; phylum Arthropoda; class Branchiopoda; order Anostraca; family Artemiidae; genus Artemia; species Artemia sp. Qi Xiang Cuo. Next base: position 77,120,213 of record NC_142794.1, on the reverse strand, counting down.
GCGCTACGGAGCAGTCAAATGAATTACGTTAGGTTACGGAGCATGTCTTTGAGGTTTCACTCCCAACCCAAAGACGGTTGGGGGGAGGAGGTTTATTTTAAATGTGGGTTGAATAAAGAGGATTTAAAGAATTTGTTGTTGATAGGAGGGGACAGTTTGGATTTAGGTGAGAGAAGGAAATTTTTGGGAAAGTTTAGGCTGGTGGCTGGCCCTTACTTTTGCTCAATGTTTGGATGTTTGAATGATAACTTATTTCATTTTGTATCCAAGTGTGAAGAGCTGTCTGAGTTGTGGAATGAATGTTTTGGACGAGTGTTTGGGAGTGAATGCTGGTTAATTGAGCGGATGGCTGAGAGGAACGCATGTGCTATTAAACAGTTGTTTACGTTTCTTTGTTTAGGGATTAAACATAGGGAATTATGTTTGAGGGGCATTTCTGTGACAAGCCCTCTGACATATTGACACACCCTCACTGGTTTCTGTGACAGCTCTGGAAAAAATCCCGTAATAGCCCCATCCCTTTACCTATGACAAACCCTCTGACGTCACGGTACACACCCTTTTGTTTTATATGGCACACCCCTCTGTACTTCAAGCGCAGCCCTCTGACGTTACGGAAGCCATAGGAAAAATAGTATTGGATTTCAAGCACCTATTATGTCATGTGACTCACCCCTTTGAATTTTTATGACAAGCTCTCTGACGTCAAAGAAGCCATAGTAAAAATAGTATTGGATTTCTAACACATGTGCCGTCATGTGACATAAGCCTTTTCCGAGCCCGCCTTGTTTCTAGGAAAATCATGTCTAGACGCATCCCCAGGTACTAGGAGCTATTTTTATTGATCGAGAATCAGTTTCTTTCTGGAAGTGAGGGTGTCAACACCAAATGGATGCTTATGCACTATTGAATATTGAAAGTGTTGATGAAACGGGACCTAGAGCGCTTAAGGTGGCGGTGGAAATTACAAGGGGTTCTCGACTAATCCTAGAATGAGATAAGATGTATGGCGGATATGTTATAAAATTAAGAAAATTCAAATCGGAAGAACAATTGTGCTTTGCAGCTAAAGTGAATATAGTGCACATACAAAGACAAAAAGACGGATTAAACGCGCTGGCGAAATATATTGAAGAGAACAATTAAAAAAAGCGGTTAGTCTGTATTTGGTAGTGAGAGTGTTAGAATGGATAGATTTGAGAACAAGAAAAACTTACGTAATCTTATAGATATATAATCTTCAGATATATATTATATATATATATATATATATATATATATATATATATATATATATATATATATATATATATATATATATATATATATATATATATATATATATATATATATATATATATATATATATATATATATATATATATATATATATATATATATATATATATATATATATATATCTGAAGATTATATATCTATAAGATTACGTAAGTTTTTCTGGTTCTCAAATTTATCCAATCTAACACTCTCACTACCAAAAACAGACTAACCGCTTTCTATATATTGTTCTCTTCAATATATTTCACCAGCGCATTTAATCCATCTTGTAGTCTCTGTATATGCACTATATTCACTTTAGCCGCAAGTCTATATATATAAGTCTATTTTAAGTCTATAATGTATTATAATATAAGTCTTTATATTTGCTGTAAAAAAAGGTTTTACTGTTTAATATTTAATATTTAATTAATAACTTGTCTAGATCGTGTTAATGTGGAAAAGTGGCAGGTGTATGTAATAATGTAAACGTCAATAGGAGCGGAATTTTTTTTTAAATAAAACAGTTGGTTAACATATGTTTATAAACAAGGGTGTAGGCTAGGGGAATTAGAATTTTGTCTAGCACACTAAAAAACTTTACCTCTAAGAGAGAAGGTTTAATGGGAAGACAGCCTACGTCGTATGCGGAATGATTATATTTTTTTTAAGTTTCAACATTGCTCCTTACTTTCATTTAAGACTTGTTTTTTTATAGCATATAATTACATATGTAATTATGTAAATATGCGATTTCTAATATATGCTGCATTCTATGGCATCCATTGACTGTATTGAATAATCTCAACATTTTATTTCAATTTTTTCTGAGTTCCACAAAGAATATTATGAAAATTAACAGAAAGACTTTATAACCTTATGAATGACTTTATAGATTTCATGACAATTTTCTATGCCCCACGTAAAAATATCAATACTTTTCAATAAAATTCCCTGAAAGCCAATTCCTATTCAGGTTCAATTACGTACAACCCCCAACCCGGAAAAAAAAACCGGACTCAACAGACCAACGCCACTGACGTAAACAAATATAAAACATAAAATGAAATTTAGACAAAGTATTTATTTCCTACTAATAAAACAAGATTCATTGATTAAAACATTAATTTAAAAAATTCCACAAAAGAGGTTTTTCAAAGAAAACTAAAGAGTTATCAAAGTAAAATTTTTTTACCCCTTATGAAACTTTTTGTTTTACATTTTTGTTTCACAACCAGCTTGGGCTTGAACCTGATAAGATAACTGTTAGTAGTCAGAGCATAGACCGATTAAAATAAAAAACATACACAAATCTGACTGTTGTAGCCTAGTGGCGAAAGTGGGTCGTTATCTTTAGCTCAAGATAAAATTAAAGACATCAATAAATACAACAAATTTTGTTTGAGTTTCAATAAACAAATTCATAATTTTACTAGGTGGCACTTTTCTTCTCTTTAATGTCATATAAATATGAATTGAAGTTCAAAAATGTGCTGTAAATTGTCATTCTGATTGATCGATCATAAAAATGACGTTTTTTGGAAAAAAACTGACGCCAAAAAAACGGTGATCTTCAATTATTGCATGCTTACCAGAAGAACAGATGTGATTATATTATATTTCTGATTCTTTATACGATTTCTTGGAAACTCTCCTTCGTCTCGGCACCAACTGCATTCGACTTATCACGATACTTTGTTTCCCATTGACAGGTGAAAAACTTCCAAAGTTGGCAGAAAAACCTGAAATGATAAAACCAATTTTAGACACGAAATAGAGTAACAACACTTTTGCAAATACACTTAGTAGTGGAAAATGTCAAAAGAGTTTCACTTTTTTTTTTACTCAAAGATGAAAAATCGTTGTTTTTTCATACCAAAAGACTGTAGCAAAACATTTTATGAAGAAGGTCGAAAAAACAAAATATTGATATTTAGACTTAAAGACGGTCAGGTTTTTGAGCCCCAAACCCTCGAATTCAAATTCTTACTATTTTCTTAGCTTAATTTGTATAATCAGTCAAACAGTTCGTGGTAACGAGCTGTAAGTAAGGAGCGATGGGGGTCAATAGTAACCAAAACTCTAAGAAGCCGAGTCGTTATATCAATAGGTTTAAAAATAGTCAAATTAAATGGTAGCCTACCCATCAAAATTTAAGAACTTGAGAAAATTGGCCCAATTTTAAAAAAGGGGGGAAATACACCCCAAAAATCCAGTGATGTTAATTAAAGTTACTCCATCAGATTGAGCATACCAGAAAACCCTACTGTTTGAGGTTCGAAGCTGTTTTGCCAGAAGAAAGATCGCGGATGCTTGTTTATTTGTTGTTGTTTTTTCCGGGGGTGATCATATCAAACCAGTGATCTTAAAAGTTCGGAAGTGGGCTCATTTGGTAGAAAATCAAAAGTTCTAGTGCCTGTTTTAAGTGACCAAAAATATTGGAGAGCAGGTAGCCCCCTGCTCATTTTTCCCCAATATCACCTGATTAAAATTTCGAGATACACATTTTTTTCAGCATAGTCGAAAATCTAAAAACTATATCTTTGAGGTAGACCTAACCCCCCACAGTCCCCGGGGGAAGGGCTGAAAGATATGAACTTTGCCCTTGGTTTACATTTAGTATTGACTTTGGGTAGGTATTCAAACGTTTTCTGGGGGTTTTTTTTGGTGGTGGGGAGGGGTCGGGAGGGTTACATGAGAGAATATTTCCATGGAAACGATTTTTTTAACTGAAAGTAAGGAGCAATAGTTAAACTTAAACGAACAGAAATTGTTACGTATATGAGGGAGTCTTCCCCTCTTAAATACCTTGCTCTTTACGGTATTTTTTTTAACACTGTTAAAAGAGCTATTTATTATAATCTAACGCCGTTTGTGATTCAGGAGACATTCTTAAAGAATTGTGACAAAATTTGAACTTTAGCGTAAAGAACAAGGGAGGGACCCCCGTCACATACATGATAATTTTTGTTCGTTTCAAGTTTTAATGTTGATCCTTACTTTCAGTTTAAAAAACTTTCATTTGTGATTCAATTATTGATTTAATGTAATAACCTGTTAAACATTAAAATAAATGGGTAAACGAAAATTGTATAGGAGGGAGGCAAATCTAAAAGCATTTCTAATTTCCTAATGTGTCTTATATATTTATATGGTTTTGTATTTTCCTAATTTACCTCGTAGCCGTGCATTAGAGTCGTGTATATGTATATTTAGCTGCGTCCAAAGCGATCTGAGGTTGAACGCACATAAAATAATGAAACAGTTTGTGGCAGCAAACAGTAAGTAAAGGATGGCTCGGGCTTATAGTAACCAGAAGTCTAAATTAAAGAATCTTTGTAATAATTAATGCATGAAAAAGTTGGCTTTTGAAGCTGATTGCAAATATGTAAAATTTCTTCTTTTTTTTTTACAAAAACAGATTTTATTCTAAGAAATAAACAAATTAAGATTTGGTATCCAGGTAACGAGTCTTAGAAAATTTGCTTGGTATTTAAAAAAAAGGGGAAACATCCTCAAAAAGACAAATGATCTAAATTAAAATAACACCATTATATTCAGAATAGCAGAGATCAGACATTTCAAGCTCAGTAGGGGTTTCAAGTTGCTATCTACAAAAATGTGGAGTTTTGTCTTTTTTCGCAGAAAAAAGACCACGGATGCATATATATTCTATTCTCTAGGGGTGATCGTATCAAACTGATGAACCAAGGAGATGCAGAGACAGAGATAGTCAAACGGAAATTGAAAGTTCTGGTGCCCTTGTCCAGTGACTAAAAGATCGTGCCACGGGGAAGTGGCGTTGTTGGAATTTTGTGGCCCCAAACTGTGAGTTTACCTCAGATTGGACCAAATTGTTATCAGTTAAAAGCTCTGAGGTAGCCAATCAGCTACTTCCTTGTTAGCTAGTACACACTCGAAATTTGTATTATGAACATGAGACAATAACCAGTTTTCACGGTGTTTATACCAGACAATTAGTTTCGGCTCAGTGGGAAGCTACATTGTAGCTATATTTTAATTAAATATTTAGTTGGTATTTTGATTAGGTTAGATTATGTTACGTTTTTAATATAATGCGCTCTGGCTGGCCCCCCTTTCATAATTCTTTGTTGTAGTTACGAAAATTCTGTTACTAAACTACTAAATTTTCACCATATTTTGGTATATTTCGTTATGATTAACCCAACTTTAATTCTTGAGTGTGTATTAGCTAACAAGGAACACCGCCAATCAATTTAAACTATCAAAAACTACATACTAAGCTTCTCTGTTACAGAGAAAACAATCCTCCACGAATGCGATTGTATGTTATGTTAATGGTAAAAGTAACTACTAGTTCAAGAATTATTTAAATTTAATATTTCATCATAAATACGACTTATTCAGCTTATGAAAAGAACTTTACAGCGAGAATTAAAACTGACTTTGAAGAGGAACATCATAAATCAATAACAAAAACTTGCTTCACGAAAGTTCGAATCAAACTGGCTTCATCAGAAAATTGAGTAGGTCAAAAATAGAACATTTCCATTCAAAAAGACCTTGTATTAGTTTGGTTCAGTTCAGATTTGTTGCGAAATCATAATGGGCATTGAACTGTACTTAACAAGGTTTGTTCGACGATATTTTCGTTAAAAATTCAAAGACTTTCTCTTAATAACGTAAAAAAATTACTTTAAAACTCAACGCAGACAGAAACTGCCATCGACCTTGAAACCAAAAGAAATAAGATTGTTTCATAGTGAAATTTGTATCAGTGATATGTTCACCTTGTATCAAACTAAGTTATGAAAAAATAAAATCTTATTTACCGGAATTTCTGTTCGTTTTAGGCTTGAATCATTAGAAAAAATATTTCTGATTCTCTCATGTTTTAATTTGGCTCTTTATTTATCTCTTTGGCTCTTCAAACTATGTGACATCAACTTGACAATTATTTACTTTTGATGTATTAATGAAGGAAAATAGTTGTTAATAGATATATAAAGAGCCAAATTTTGATCTTTTTGTTCATAGGCTAGAAGGGTAGAAGGTGAACATATTACTGATGCAGATTTTACTGTGAGGCATTAAAGTGACCTTAAAGTGACACCTTGTTTCTTATTAGAATTAAATAAAAAAAACAAGTTTTTTTAACTGAAAGTAAAGAGCAACATTAAAACTTAAAACGAACAGAAATTATAATGCATATGAAGCAAAACGGAAGAAACGTCAAAAAAAGTATCAGAGCCATGCAACCGAAATTTCTACTGCAAGAAAACAGCACTATATAAATATTCTATAAAAGTTAAACTTCGGTTAAAAGAGTCGTGGTTGAGGGGATGGTAGCTCTCCTCACATTTAGGCTAAACCGTAATATGGTATTAAAACAAACCAGAATAAAAAAGAAGTTTATTCAAATGAAAGTAAAGACTGACATTCGGACATAAAACCAAAAAAAATTATATGCAGTTTATATTCCAGAAATTCCTTGAGTCAAGTGGGATCGAACCTGCAAGCCTTTGGTCAGGTAACACGGCTCTATCCAACACGTTATCCCAAGGTATTTGACTTAATAATTCTTCTACTATGGTGCTCATTTACTATAACCAGTAGAATTTCACTGACTAGAATTTTAATAGGCCTAGTAGAATTTTCAAAATATAGAAAATCGGTTCTCTATTTTCATTAGGTCCTTTATTCTGAAGGACTTTCAAGAAAGTCCCGCTCGTCTTATCTACAAAATTCTTTTTTTGTACAAAGTTTGCTGTTACGTTAAATTGAAAGGTTTTCTAATTTCATTAAGTTTTATATTTTGGCGACTCCTTAGAAAGTACGGCCAATATTTATTTACAAAAATTGGGATAATGCAAAATCTACTATTATTTTGACTTAAAATATTGAAAATATTTATGTACTTTCTATAAGCTGCCTGTTTTTGAGGCCCAAAGCGAGTGAGTGTCCGAAGCTAAGCTTTTTTTTTAGCTTATATACATGTCTTAGCAATGTCCATAACCAATATTCCGTATTCGAAACCCCTTTTGTTCGATCCTATGTCCAATTTTCGACTGAACATGACATTTTATTTCTCTTTGTTTGCCAGGAGCTGGAATGCTTTGGGAATAGTGCTTTAGCAGGGATAAAAGGGATAGAAATTAACTAGAAGAGGTTAAAAATCTGATTATAGAACACCATGCCGAAAATCCCTGCCTTCTTGTACAAGCTGGGTTAAACCGATAAGAATTGTTGAAAAATAGTAGCTCTTAATTATAATTGGTACTTGTATGATATACGCCCTACCGCTCAAGAAGTGAAGTTGGGTTAATCCTATTAAAATATATCTAAGTATGATAAAAACATAATATTTTAGAAACAAATTTGGGCTATATATTTGCACATTAGGGGGGTGGGGTAGAGTACAGCGGGTCCGCATACAAAATGTGTTAGCTATAATTATTCTGATATTAGGAAGTAAGAATTGTTTTCTGACTTCAATATGTCCAAATACTTTAACCCCACCCCCACTAATGTGGAAATATATAACCCGAATTATATATTTCCCATCTATTCTGTCACTTCTCTTTGTTTTTTCTCACGCTAACTTGAAAGAAACTAGCGAAATAAACCGATTTACAATGCATGAACAACTCGTGCGGTAAGGGGTATATCATGCAAGTACCTTATAATTTTTCTCGATGTTTTGTATTATGTGGGCTAATTTATATTGTATTTCCTTAAAATTTGACATCGTAATAATCTCTTCTCCATGCTTATATTTTCTTATTTCTTAGAATTTCACACCTTATTAATATATTTCTGAGAACTCTTAGCTATCATTGTTTGTCAACTATTTGATAGCGGAAAAAACCGTATGTGCTAATAGTACCATTTCTAGACTTTGTTTTTCTTCAACTTTTGTGTTATGGTTTATTGGTAGCCAATCAAACCATGGAAGTAGGCACATGCACAAGAAATTATTTATTCCGAAAGCGGGGGGAGGGATAATTAAAGAAAAAAGCAGGAACCAAGTGAATCGTATGACAAATATAGAAAGATGTGAGGAAATCGGGATTTCTTATCTAGGGAATTATATATTTATTAGGAAACGTATTTTCTTTTTAAATATATTTAATATAATATATGTTTAAATGGTACTGTTGCACTTAATGGTACACAGCGCTATAGACTATCGAAGGAATGCAGTGATGGAGACCCGTAAAGCCGGTAGTTGCTATATAAAGTGATCGAAGAACGTGGTTTCTCATTGAATTTACAATATTTAAACTGTTGTTTTTTAGGGTTTAGGGGGGGGGAGGTACCTAGTCTAGGCTACGTATTTAATATATACTATGCTTTATCCCCCCCCCCCCACCCCTAATGTGCAAATAGATAGCCAAAATTTGTTTCTAAATTATTATATATTTTTCCTATTTTTTTTTTATTAGCATTAACCAAATTTGACTTCTTCCGTGTGTATCATTAAGCTCAACAGTACCGGAGATATAAATATTGATTTAATGAGCCTTGTATCTGCTAACCAGAATAGAATGGATATAAACACTGTGCAGTTTTTAGAATGACCGTTAGCTAATGGATTGAACCCTGTATGTTTTATGCCATCCAGGATAACTGATCATATTCTGACAGCCATATTCTGTCGAATGATGGCTTGATCACAAAAGAGCTTACATCTCGAATTGCCAAAGCTTCAGCACTTGTTGGGAGGCTAAGCATTATCTGGCGAAAGCCAAACACTAGCCACTTTAACAAAATAAGCATTTATAATGTGTCAGTCAGCGCCGTGCTGCTGCATGGAGTGCAAACGTGACCAGCAACAAAACCTATCCTTTGCACCATCAATATCACACAGACGAAACCTCTCTGATGAATTAAGAGACTGCACTGGAATGACTTCGTTAGCAACCAGAGTCTCCTGTCACGTACCGCTCAAACTCTTTTCTCGACGCAGCTCGCTCAGCGCACTGTTCGGTGGTACAACCACCTCTTTTGCATGCCACGCGACGCCCCAGCCCGGGTCACATTTGACTTCAACCCCACCCAACACGGATGGAAGCGACCCAGAGGATGCCCACCCACTAGGTGGAAAGACAAAGCCGATGAATTCCTTACCCAAGCCCACATCCCGGTGCTAGAAGCTGCGAGCCTGGCAAGCGATAGGTCAACCTGGAGGCGCCTAGTCTCATCGTTCTCTACGCCGAACCCTCGGCAGGAGCCTTAAGTCAAGTAAGTCAAGGATAACTGATAGGTCATTTTCAGTAATTGATAATATTTTTTCACCTTACAGCGCTGTTAATAATTATGTTATCCTTGATCATTCATCTGATCACTGCATAATTAAGGGCTGATTTTCCGCTTTATATCCCGTATAATAAAGTCAAACAAAGCGTCGAGACTTTCTGCAAATTTTTTTTTTAATTTAACATAAGGGCTTGGTTACGTTGAGTGGAGTCTAGTAATTAGTAAAAAGAATCCAAATCAATCCTTAGATAAGTTTTATGATATATTGACTGAAAACTTACATCAATTTGGTCCGTATAGAATCCCAATTAGAAAGAGAAGTGCTCCAAGAAAACCTTGGGCAAATGAGTTCCTTTTGAGGGTGATTAATGAAAAAAACCGTTTATATAAAATCAAAATAAAGTATCCTACAGAAATAAATATAATGTGTTTTAAAAATTATAAAAACCTGTTGGTAAAGACTCTTAGAAAGTGAAAGAGTCTAATATGAAGATTCATTTCATAATTCTGACTCTCCCCGGAAAACTTGGAGTTTGATCAAGGAAAAAATTGGACGAAATAGACAGTTGTCGCATCCCCTTGTACTCGTATTATATGACATAAACAGTGAAGAAGTTAGAGGACCGCAAGCTATTGCTAATTTGTTTAGTGATTATTTTATTGGCGTTGGACAATCTATCGTTTCTGCAGATATAGTTTTCTCCTCGCAGAATGCATAAACATTATTTCCCTCCCTCTGAAGGTGCGAGAATATTTCTGGCCCCAGTTAGTTTTGCAGAATTCCATAAGGTTATTAAAAATATAAAAAGTGGTTATTCAGTGGGATGTGATATGATGGACTATCATCAAAGCTGTTAAAAAATATTGCTGGAGTGATTTTTGAACCACTTATTCATATTTTAATTTATGTTATCAGTTCAGGTATGTTTCCTATTAGATGGAAAATTGCCCGGGTAATTCCGATACATAAAAAGGTGATAAATCTGATGCAAATAATTTTCGTCCCATTGCATTTTTATGACCTTTATCTAATGTGTCTTAGAAAATTTCAAAAGAAAGGACTTCTAAATGTTGGGATAAGATAATTTTTTTTTACCAAATACCAGTTGGAATTTAGGGCAAGCCATTCGACACAACATGCAATTGCAGCTCTTTTATTAGAATAAAGTGATTGTTTAGATAATGATCTCCATGTGACTACTGTTTTCTACTGTTAAGAAAGCATTTGACACATTAAACCATGAAATTTTTTTTGACAAATGGAAAATACAGGCATAAGAGGGATAGGACTAGACTTAGAAAAATCATACATGCGTGGACGTAATATTGGGGTAAATGTCGGTGGGAAACTGTCTAATTAAAAAAACTTGATGATATTGGCATCCGTCAAGGTTCAGTATTAGATTCGTTCATATTTTTTATATTTATTAATGATCTTCCGCAAAGTGTGCAGGAGAATATTAGTCTTGTTATTCTATTTGCAGATGACACAGCTATATCTGTTAAAGCGAGTGATCCAACTAGATCAATTGAAAATTTGATCGCAAATGTTACTTCTGTTAATCTATGGTTTGCTTCTAATAATCTAGTACCAAGCTTCACTAAAACTAAATTTATGGTTATTGGTCATTCAAAACGTGCCACTCAATTGATTTCTTGTCAGGAGCTTCAGGTTGGTGAGAATAAAATTTGTTGGGTTCAGTCACATCGTTATTTAGGAGTTTTCTTGATTTATTGTTGTTTTTTCGTAATCACATTGATCATTGAAGGGTTAAACTTTCTCAAACTATTGGGTCAATGTACCGTGTGAAAAATATTATTTTCATACTAAAAACAATTTGACTTGACTTTCTTGACTTATGTCCCATCCGCCCTTGAAGGTCGTTTTGGGGCCTCTTCTTTAACCAGTTCATTGATATGCCTCCTGTAGGTGCTTCTGTTGTCGGCCAGGCGTAAATTATAAATTATAATTATAAAAATGGTAAATTATAAAAATAATTTACCACTCTTTAAATGTTTCGTACTTGAATTACTGCTCAATTATTTATATTAATATCTTTTGGACATATTTAAAACAATTACAGGTACTACAAAACAGGGCAGTAAGAACACTTGGAATTTTTTTACATCGACCATCAAAACTTGAAAATACATCTGAAACGAGAACGATGTTCTTTTTCCTCAATTTGTCGGATTTAAAACGTATACGTGATATAAATATTTCCTTACGGCATTTTCAAATTCAAAATCCTAAAAATAATTTCTATAATAAATCTCTGTTGATATTTCCTCCTCATTCGGCTCGTCGGAGGGCAGGATTATACCAAATTCCTTTTGTAAGATTTGAAAGGTCAAGGTTTTCACTTAGGTATCTAATGCCATTCATTGCTAATAAATATAAGCTAATTGATAAATTGAATTTTTAAGGCTAATGATATTTTTCTGTGTTTTGTTTGGGATCCACGGTGGGACGGCTACCCATAGCCCTCTTGCCCAGCATTTCTTTTCTCCCTTCTTTTCTTTTATTCCTTATTTTCTAAGTTTTTGTTATTATTGTTTTTTTCGTTAAATTAACTCAATTTTGCTATTATTATTATTATGACGAGAAGTTTTGTTTTGTGTATGTCCCATTATTTACACACCAACCTTACGAGCTCTGCTCTCTGTTGGGGGTTAATGTTTTTTTGTTTTTTTTTGTATTTTTATGTATATTAAATAAATAAAGAATAAAAAAAATCATTGACAACCCAAGAAATATGTTTAAAACCTTTCGGTAGCATAAGTCCTCCATTTGATAGTCCAAGATGCTCTAGGCCCCCGTTAACTTGACTGCCAAATTTAGATTAATCCTCTTTTGCAGTACATTCATTATTAAGGAATATGATTAATGCCCCCATCATGAGCTAATCCATATCAGATACTATGAACAAGAAATTCAATTACATACACTAATATTCGAGTGCGTCAAAAAGCAAGAAATTTTGGTTTAATTATCTAATTTGTACATTAGGTTAAATAGAAGAATTCCTGTGTATATGTCATCTATGCCTATATGCATGTTCTTGGTCAGTAAAATATAGATGTCAGAAATGTACTTTCTATACTCGATATACATATTAAAACACTGCATATACTACCTGGAGCGTGTTTTTTTTTATTATTATTACTATTACAGACGTTAACTGCTAAAATTTAGGGCCCGAAGTGCCACAAGTTAAATAGATACCGAGGTTTCCCCATAGAATTGTATCCTTTGAACGTCATTTTAAAGAAATCGCCATATATAAAAAAGGAATTTCTAGAAACTTATTACAGCAGGTATCCTTCAAAAAGTATGGATATTCACTGTTAAGAGCCATTGATCCAAGTAAATGAAAAAAATTTGAAATTACGTTTAACCAAAAACTTGACAGAAGACTTAAGTCGTGATTGAGTAAACATGTCAAAGTCAAGTCCGTATTCTACTCTTGAGCCTTTTTAGTAGACCCCGAAGCCTTGCCAAAAAGTCGGCGGCGCACCGCCGAAAAAAAAACAGCGGCACTCCGCCGAGCTTGCATCAGCGCGATGACGCTGATTCTATCGGCGGCGGCGTCACTAATACGCCACCGTTTTTTGTTTTTTTTCTGCTCTCTTTTTTCTTATCGATATCGACCTTCGGGCTTCAACCGTCATCCCGGCTAATCTGTTTCTTAAAGATAAATACTGTCATCTTTGGCTCGCAATGAATATGTTCGTGGGAAGAAGAAGACATTCTTCTTGAAACAAAAATTCTACCTTCCACTTTGAAATTCTGTTCATTTTTCTTTCTGATTTTTCGGATGAAAAGAGATAGGTAAAAGAACATAAGGCAATTCAGGATGTTATCTGGAAAAGAGCTAGAGCTAGTATACAAATATATCTATAGAAATGAATAACATTTTTTTGCACAGTGAGCAGAGCACACTGAAATTGAAGTAGCCTTAAACTTTGACTTGAAACTTCATAACTCGGCCACTTCTTTCAGAAAAGAATTTTGGAGGCTTATTCAGTGTTGATAAGAAAAGAGGGTAAAAGTGCAGTTTAGTTCTCCCTGTAGTGTAGGGCACAGGGGCCCTATGGTAAAGGTGCACATTAGTTCTCCCTGATAAAACAACTTATTTCAGCATATACAAAGAAGAAGCCCAGTTGCGACATTCTGTGGGACCCCAAGGTCCAATGCTAGTATCATATCCCGCGAGTGGCAGTTTACGCTCGTCAAGTTCCGGCCGTACCAGCCACAAGTACACCAGCTGAACGGCTTTTTAGCATGACAGGACTAATAGTGACTGCAAAAAGATCAATGCTGGCTCCAAGCAGAGTGAACAAACGCACTTTTGTCCATGACAACAATAAACTTGTTCAGAGTGTCATCTCTGAATTAACCTTCTTGTAACCGCTGATTTAAAATTTTTGGTGTTGTTAAGCCATGGTATCTGACTTGTATACAGTGTTTTTTTTTGCTATTGTTATTTGTTTTGTTCATTTCTTTTTCGTACGTATTTGATGAACTAGAGAAGTTTGAACTTCAAACTCTGAAAGTTATGCACATATTAGCCCAAATCATTAACAAGAAGAAAATGACTAAACACGGGATTTTATAGTAACAATGCAATGCTAAACATAAACACAACATAGATTTTCCTGGGTCTAGTGGCTAAAATGAGAATTCTTTTTGGTCTCATCGACGGTGAACATAAACTCCGTACGGCCCAACAAATTCCTGTTTTGTCATATTGTTCTTGTATGTTCTTAGCCCACCATTTAAACATCCTTACTAAAATCAAGTTGAGGTTGAACGTGCTTGATGAAATGGAACTTTTATTATAATTTTTAATCAGAAAAATCGGCACGCCGGGGCGCACCGCCGGTCAGAAATCGGCGCTGCGCCACCAACAAAATTTCAGCGCGTCTGGCGGCGCGACGCCGCCGATACTAAATAAGACATTCACCGCCGTCATATCGTCGCAGCTTTGGGGATTACTTTTTAGGTCGACTTAGAATATCATATCGAATACTTTTTTGGCAGTAGCTTCAAATACAATTTTTAATTGTATTTAATAGGAAATTAACAAATTGTCAGCTTTTCAGCAGTTAATTAATTGATTTTGATGCTCCTTAATATTCTTTAACACAAATGGATCCTCATTTTATTTTGAACACATATTTTATCAATTGTTGTTGGTAGAGCGTCTGGGCTATCAGCTCTTTACACACGTGATGTACTTCAAGTCAGAATCTCACAAGCCATTTTTAACTTAGTGTAGAGCCGAGGAAGAAAACGCTTCTAACTTTTGCGGGCTTTCTCAAAGCCTCTTGACGTCAAAATTCATGTGGGTAGCTCTGTAATTTCTTGTTATCCAATCATTTCCCCCTTTTCTTCACGGTTTTAATATGTTGTTTCCAATTAACCTTCCATTTTGAGTTCTCCCTTCTCTTATTTCGATTATTAAGGAAACCATATCGCGCAATCACATCATTAAATCAAATTCCGGGCCCATCAGTGGCTTACTGCAAATGAGTTCTAACTCTGGGTTTTCTGTTACCTAGCAGACATAAATTCTACTTGTTACCAAAACGATATAAGTACGATTGCCTCTCTAAAAGATTGCAGACTGAATTTATAATTTCGATGTTAATAAAGAAGGCAGAGCAACTTCCCCCCCCCCCCCGTCATTAGAAGACGACAAAAAGTTGACTTTATGTTAACATCTTACAAACTGAACGCTCCTCGTGCCGACCAAGAATCAAATAAATGGTCGACACAGATACTACTTCAAACGCGACTTTAAAACAAAGAATATGTAATTTCAATCTGAGGTCTACTGGGATATAAAAACTTCATCGAGAGAATACGAATGCAGTTGTTTGAGACTTTATTCTGGTGGAAAGGCTATGCAAAACGTCTCCAACCTAATCCAAACGAAAAACAAAATAAGACAAATGTATATTCCCGGAATTTGTTACAGGTGATGAAGAGGATACGAAAGGTTTCCCCAAAACAATCCAAACAAGTAGCAGACAAACGTGGATGACAACCCTCAGAGGTTAGTAATTTGGGTCGTTGTAAACTAACCACTAATGCATACTAAACCTTTTATTAAATATAAATTTTCAATTAAATCGCATATAGAAACTAAAAACAAAACTTAAAACTACAATACAGTTTTCTAGCGTAAATGATTATCTAGCTAATTAGCGACAAAGCACATTAAAATACAATAAAAACATGAAATGAACACAAATATGGCATTATAAACGCACTAAGGGTACCTAAGGGTATAAATTGGGAGGAAGGCAATCCAAGGTACAAAGACAGATTTTGGAGCAAAATATAAAAATCGATTTGCCCCCCCCCCCCTCACTTTTTTTTATCTCGATGCCCAACAATCATGTAAGAAAAGGCGGCACATAATTGTTTACAAGAAACAGGTCTCCTTTTCTGATTTTTCCATAGTTTTCAAAATTCTTTTTTTCTTTTCAACCCACCATAAAGACACACATACAATTTTGACAATCAACCTCAAATGCTGCCATTTAATAACTTGAATGATATTAAGGTATTTGTAATGATTAGTAAACCGAATATTCTATTCCAAGTAGCTAGGGCCACGGTTATCACTAATTCGATTTTCCCTAGGTAAAGTACTTTACAGAATCTGGATACTAACTGTTTGTAATTCTTTTAATAATCAAATTGGCCGGGGTAGGTGTGACTGGCTGTAGCAGGCTTGAGTGGTCATGATGGGTAGTAGTGCCCATGATGATGATTCTCATCTTAATATTAATAACCTGGAAAAATTGGCTTGATATTGCAGCCAAATTTTGACGATATAAAGTCGTCGATTAAAAGATTATATAGAAAAGACAAATTCAACCGATAAAAGGGAAGAATCAAGATAAATGGAACGTCTATAAGTAGAAGCTTTGCAAAGGCAAGTTTGCAGTAAAAACCAGGTTTCTTATTATATAAACAACGATCAAACGTGCTAAAAAAAAAAAAAAAAAAAAAAAAAAAAAACTATAATATCTGAATAGTTAAAAATTCAAAGATTAATTAAAATTTAAAAAAAACACAAAAGAGTCAAATAAACACAGTGACCGAAATAAAATACTAAGCTCGACAAAAAAAAAACAAACAAAAAAATAACAGGTAAAATGGAAAAAAGTAGAGAAAAGAACAGAGGACAAATCTGGAAATGGCTTAAAAAGAAATACTTACAGAACCGGTTGACCATAGAATATTTTAGTTTACATATTTAA
The DNA here is from genome assembly GCF_049724085.1 of Artemia sp. Qi Xiang Cuo. NCBI lineage: Eukaryota > Metazoa > Arthropoda > Branchiopoda > Anostraca > Artemiidae > Artemia > Artemia sp. Qi Xiang Cuo. The sequence continues at coordinate 77,103,416 of NC_142794.1, read as the reverse complement.
TTTTTCATCAAATAATTGGAAATGATAAGAGATTTTTAAGATCTAAAAATGAAATTGTTTCTAGTCTGCAATAATTAGCAGAAGAAAAAGAGGAATAGAGCATAATATAAGAAACAAACTGACCAATATGACAGCAAATATGAATACAAAATGACGGAGACTGTTGATTTTAATCAAATGGAATGAAACTACTTTAAATTGAAACTCTGAAGATCTAAAATTAAATTGTTCACAGTATTCAATATTTAATGGGTTGTTAACAGGATTTTAGCACAGTTTAAGCACAAAAATTGATTATTATGATGACACTGACGAACTTAAACCCATAGAAGGAGTTTAATTTGAAGGAAGCAGGTTGAAGCTGTCTTTGCCAAAAAATTCCTTTTCTGTCTTTTTTTTTTTTTTTTTTTTTTTAACACGGACTTACTTCTAGCTGCTTAAACGTCAATGACACCTAAGTATATGGTTACTTTAGGTAATTTTTGCTCAAATTATGCCCGTGCCACATTTTAGTCAAACGTGTGGATAAAATCAAAATTACGAACAAATACAGCGTCATTTATGTTCGCCGTTCGTAATTTCTCGAGTTGACCATTGTTCAACTTTCAAACATAAACTTCTTGACTGACCAATCAGAGTCAAGGTTTAAAGCATAATTTTTAAAACTAGAAAAGATGGAAACTTAGAACAGAGATTTTCTATCTGGGAGAGGAATCTGACAAGAGTTAACAAGAATTAGCATTCTTAGAGAACAGTTGGACACAAATTACTGTTGGAGCAAATTCTTTAAACTAATTTCTTGCAGTTTTAATTTTTTGCTTTTTAAATACAAGTGTGACACTAAAATCAAGGAAATTGCTTTGTCAATCATGATATTTGGCTTTCTTTATCGATAGATGTGACTATGATGTGGCACGGGCATTACAGTATTAAAAAATCCCACTTCGTGATGTTTTTGATTTTGTTATATTTTGCTAATTATTTCTTCGCTTAGTTTTTAGTGTTATTTTGTAGTATGTCGTGTTGCACATAGCATTTGCACTAATTTATCGTACTGTGTACTTTTTTAATACCTTTAAATAGGTCTTAATTGCTTTTCAATACAATTATTACTCTAAAATTTATAGGGTAAGTTATCATAAATTAACCCAAGTTTCAACGTGATATCGCATCCATTGCAAAACTTGGATAAGTAGTGCACTTTTCTTCTTTACATTTATGAGCTAAAAATAATGCTTCGTAGGAAATTCTTAGGAAAAATTTTGTTACAAAGGAATATTGTGAACAATTTCTTCGTTTTATTTATAAGCTAAAAGTCAAGCTTTATAAGAACATCCACAAGGTCTATTTACAAAGTAGGACCACCCCAGCAATTTTGTCTAAATTGGTCACATGGTTTATTGGGCACAGCTTCATTGTCTCCAAAAATTTAAAATAAAGAGAAAAGATATCCCAGCTGTTCAACAGCATTTATTTTTGTATTTTCAATAAGATTAGTGTAAATGTTCATTTTAAAGAGATAGTTGAAACTGAAGAAAAAACGAACTAATAGACGAAAATACTTTCAAGCAGTTGAAAAATTACAAAAAAAAAGTTTTCACCAAAGAACAACGAGAAGACAGTATATACGGTACAGTCAACACATACTTCTTATGAGCCAAATCAATTAAGGAACTTGTAAAAGGCACTTAAGAGTAATACTAATAATAAATGAGGATAAAACAAAAACTGTGATTAAAAATTCGGCTGTATGGTCTTAAAGCATCAACGGAATCGACCTTTTTTAAGGATACTTTGTTGACGCAACATGCGGTGGTCACATCTTAGGCTTGTTGTTTGTAGGTGGAGTCAACGGACCAGCTAAGTTCTCCCTATAAAAAAGAAGCACTAAGAGTTGGTAATAAATTTTAGCAGCAAAGTCCATTTCACAATCCCTTGAAGAATAATATAAGCCGAAATTCACTAGAAATTCTACGCTAGGCATGTTTATAAATGCAAGCTATTTTTTCAAAGATATTGAGCAAAATATCACTTACTGATTACGTTTCTAGCAATATAGTTCTAAAATACGTGACCAGGTGGTTATTTTTTTTATATAATACACTTTAATGTTATTGCTATCTTTCATTAGAAGCAAACTGAAGTGGGAGGGGATTTCAAATTCGATTCAATACTTTATTCTAGTCAACAATTCCCCCATCCCCCATTTGGGGTTGCTTTACTAAACAATAATATGGCAATTATCAATTGTTTTGTTAATAGAAGAGGTTGCCGTACAAAACTTGGACAGGAATCATTCAATCGAAAACTGAAAGTTTTAGCACCTTTTTTAATAGTGAAAAGCGATTAGGTTAAAGTAAAATACATTTCCCAAATAACTACAGTTTTGGTATTTACGCATTTTTAAGAAGGTCAAAAGGCAAGTGTGCGAGAATACGTGTACGTGAATAACACTGTTGTGGTAAAGGTAGAAAATGAGGTTAGCGGCTGGTTTCGTTTTAAATCAGGAATTAAGCAGGGTTGTGTTCTATCCCCCTTTATATGGATCATTTTGATAGACTCTGTCTTAAAGAGCAGAGGTAAGGCAATGGAAATACACGGAATCAAATGGGGAAGAAAAAATTCCCTGTATTTAGATTATGCTGATGATTTAAGCATCCTAGATGAAAGTCTGGGCAAAATGAATAGGTTCAGGGTGCTAGAAAATGTTTGTAAGAATATGAAGCAAGAATATGAAGTTTGTAAGAATATGAAGATAAGTCTGAGAACCAAGATTAAAATATTGAAAACTACAGTGTTGACAGAGGTCATTCGTTTTAAGACATGTTTTGTTTTAATTTTCGTTTTAAGGGAAAAATCGCTAAACAGAGATTTCTTGTCCAATCTAATTTTAAATAGTCTTTCATTTAATCTGGCTTGGTTTCTTGTTTGTTTGATTCAGAGCTGCTTCTGCTCTGTTAGAGTTCATTTCAAATGGTTTGATTTTCTTTTTTTCTTTTCTTTTTGAGCACTAAACTAATATGTTTAATTATACATAAACTTTTGAGCACTAAAACACAAAGATAACATTGAGGCAACTGGGATGATGAAAACAAGTCGTGATGAAACAATTGAGACAGGATTAAACTCATTTTTGATATAGTTGTGACTGACAAAAAAGGAACATACAATAAACTGCATATCCTTTTGACATGCTAAGTTTGCATGATATGCCTGCACAAGCTTGAATAGATATTTGTGATAAACAAACTTCATTTTCATGATATACAAATAACAGTTCAGTTGCCACAAATCCTTTTATTTGACAGTGAAATAGCAACAAAATCTCTGAACATTTCGGTCACATATAGAGTGGCCGTCTTCGGCAAAAAAAGTTTTACCTACTGAAGACGGTCACTGTATATGTAACCGAAATATCCAGAGATTTTTTGTTTTTTCCCACGTTTCAGTACTGCAAAGCACAGTACAGTAAAGCACCTTATTTTTAATAACATTAGTTTCCAAGCCTATTCTCACACCCTGAACTATCACAACCATCAAAAACTCGTTCAAATTGCTTATATTTTTATCTATTACACTGAAATCATTTGCATGGTCTAAGTATAGACCATGTATATATATATATATATATATATATATATATATATATATATATATATATATATATATATATATATATATATATATATATATATATATATATATATATATATATATATATATATATATATATATATATATATATATATATATATATATATATATATATATATATATATATATATATATATATATATATATATATATATATATATATATATATATATATATATATATATATATATATATATATATATATATATATATATATATATATATATATATATATATATATATATATATATATATATATATATATATATATATATATATATATATATATATATATATATATATATATATATATATATATATATATATATATATATATATATATATATATATATATATATATATATATATATATATATATATATATATATATATGTATATATATATATATATATATATATATAGATATATCTGAAGATTATATATCTATAAGATTACGTAAGTTTTTCTGATTCTCAAATCTATCCAATCTAACACTCTCACTACCAAAAACAGACTAACCGCTTTCTATTTATTGTTCTCTTCAATATATTTCGCCAGCGCATTTAATCCATCTTGTAGTCTCTGTATATGCGCTATATTCACTTTAGCCGCAAGTCTATATATATAAGTCTATTTTAAGTCTATAATGTATTATAATATAAGTCTTTATATTTGCTGTAAAAAAAGGTTTTACTGTTTAATATTTAATATTTAATTAATAACTTGTCTAGATCGTGTTAATGTGGAAAAGTGGCAGGTGTATGTAATAATGTAAACGTCAATAGGAGCGGAATTTTTTTTTAAATAAAATAGTTAGTTAACATATGTGTATATACAAGGGTGAAGGCTAGGGGAATTAGAATTTTGTCTAGCACACTAAAAAACTTTACCTCTAAGAGAGAAGGTTTAATGGGAAGACAGCCTACGTCGTATGCGGAATGATTATATTTTTTTTAAGTTTCAACATTGCTCCTTACTTTCATTTAAGACTTGTTTTTTTATAGCATATAATTACATATGTAATTATGTAAATATGCGATTTCTAATATATGCTGCATTCTATGGCATCCATTGACTGTATTGAATAATCTCAACATTTTATTTCAATTTTTTCTGAGTTCCACAAAGAATATTATGAAAATTAACAGAAAGACTTTATAACCTTATGAATGACTTTATAGATTTCATGACAATTTTCTATGCCCCACGTAAAAATATCAATACTTTTCAATAAAATTCCCTGAAAGCCAATTCCTATTCAGGTTCAATTACGTACAACCCCAAACCCGGAAAAAAAACCGGACTCAACAGACCAACGCCACTGACGTAAACAAATATAAAACATAAAATGAAATTTAGACAAAGTATTTATTTCCTACTAATAAAACAAGATTCATTGATTAAAACATTAATTTAAAAAATTCCACAAAAGAGGTTTTTCAAAGAAAACTAAAGTGTTATCAAAGTAAAATTTTTTGACCCCTTATGAAACTTTTTGTTTTACATTTTTGTTTCACAACCAGCTTGGGCTTGAACCTGATAAGATAACTGTTAGTAGTCAGAGCATAGACCGATTAAAAAAAAAACATACACAAATCTGACTGTTGTAGCCTAGTGGCGAAAGTGGGTCGTTATCTTTAGCTCAAAATAAAATTAAAGACATCAATAAATACAACAAATTTTGTTTGAGTTTCAATAAACAACTTCATAATTTTACTAGGTGGCACTTTTGTTCTCTTTAATGTCATATAAATATGAATTGAAGTTCAAAAATGTGCTGTAAATTGTCATTCTGATTGATCGATCATAAAAATGACGTTTTTTGGAAAAAAACTGACGCCAAAAAAACGGTGATCTTCAATTATTGCATGCTTACCAGAAGAACAGATGTGATTATATTATATTTCTGATTCTTTATACGATTTCTTGGAAACTCTCCTTCGTCTCGGCACCAACTGCATTCGACTTATCACGATACTTTGTTTCCCATTGACAGGTGAAAAACTTCCAAAGTTGGCAGAAAAACCTGAAATGATAAAACCAATTTTAGACACGAAATAGAGTAACAACACTTTTGCAAATACACTTAGTAGTGGAAAATGTCAAAAGAGTTTCACTTCTTTTTTTTTACTCAAAGATGAAAAATCGTTGTTTTTTCATACCAAAAGACTGTAGCAAAACATTTTATGAAGAAGGTCGAAAAAACAAAATATTGATATTTAGACTTAAAGACGGTCAGGTTTTTGAGCCCCAAACCCTCGAATTCAAATTCTTACTATTTTCTTAGCTTAATTTGTATAATCAGTCAAACAGTTCGTGGTAACGAGCTGTAAGTAAGGAGCGATGGGGGTCAATAGTAACCAAAACTCTAAGAAGCCGAGTCGTGATATCAATAGGTTTAAAATTAGTCAAATTCAATGGTAGCCTACCCATCAAAAGTTACGAACTTGAGAAAATTGGCCTAATTTTAAAAAGGGGGAAATACACCCCAAAAATGCAGTGATGTTAATTAAAGTTACTCCATCAGATTGAGCATACCAGAAAACCCTACTGTTTGAGGTTCGAAGCTGTTTTGCCAGAAGAAAGATCACGGATGCGTGTTTATTTGTTGTTGTTTTTTTTCCGGGGGTGATCATATCAAACCAGTGATCTTAAAAGTTCGGAAGTGGGCTCATTTGGTAGAAAATCAAAAGTTCTAGTGCCTGTTTTAAGTGACCAAAAATATTGGAGAGCAGGTAGCCCCCTGCTCATTTTTCCCCAATATCACCTGATTAAAATTTCGAGATAGATATTTTTTTCAGCATAGTCGAAAATCTAAAAACTATATCTTTGAGGTAGACCTAACCCCCCACAGTCCCCGGGGGAAGGGCTGAAAGATATGAACTTTGCCCATTTTTTACATATAGGATTGACTATGGGGAGGTATTCAAACTTTTTCAGGGGGATTTTTTTGGTGGCGGGGAGGGGTCGGGAGGGTTACATGAGAGAATATTTCCATGGAAACGATTTTTTTAACTGAAAGTAAGAAGCGATAGTTAAACTTAAACGAACAGAAATTGTTACGTATTTGAGGGAGTCGTCCCCTCTTAAATACCTTGCTCTTTACGCTAATTTTTTTAGTACATTTAAAAGAGCTATTTATTCTAATTAAACGGCCTTTGTGATTGAGGAGTCATTCTTAAAGAATTGGGACAAAATATGAAATTTAACGTAAAGAACAAGGGAGGGACCCCCGTCACATACATGATAATTTTTGTTCGTTTCAAGTTTTAATGTTGATCCTTACTTTCAGTTTAAAAAACTTTCATTTGTGATTCAATTATTGATTTAAAGTAATAACCTGTTAAACATTAAAATAAATGGGTAAACGAAAATTGTATATGTGGGAGACAAATCTAAAAGAGTTTCTAATTTCCTAATGTGTTTTATATATTTATATGGTTTTGTATTTTCCTAATTTACCTCGTAGCCGTGCATTAGAGTCGTGTATATGTTTTTTTAGCTTCGTACAAAGCTATATGAAGTTGTACGCACAAAAAATAATGAAACAGTTTGTGGCAGCAAACTGTAAGTAAAGGATGGCTCGGGCTTATAGTAACCCGAAGTCTAAATAAAGGAATCTTTGTAATGATTAATGCATGAAAAAGTTGGCTTTTGAAGCTGATTGCAAATATGTAAAATTTCTTTTCTTTTTTTAAAAAAATAGATTTTATTCTAAGAAATAAACAAATTATGATTTGGTATCCAGGTAACGAGTCTTAGAAAATTTTCTTGGTATTTAAAAAAAAGGGGAAATATCCTCAAAAAGACAAATGATCTAAATTAAAATAACACCATTATATTCAGCATAGCAGAGATCAGACATTTCAAGCTCAGTAGGGGTTTCAAGTTGATATCTACAAAAATGTGGAGTTTTGTCTTTTTTCGCAGAAAAAAGACCACGGATGCATATACTCGTATATTCTATTCTCTAGGGGTGATCGTATCAAACTGATGAACCAAGGAGATGCAGAGACAGAGATAGTCAAACGGAAATTGAAAGTTCTGGTGCCCTTGTCCAGTGACTAAAAGATCGTGCCACGGGGAAGTGGCGTTGTTGGAATTTTGTGGCCCCAAACTGTGAGTTTACCTCAGATTGGACCAAATTGTTATCAGTTAAAAGCTCTGAGGTAGCCAATCAGCTACTTCCTTGTTAGCTAGTACACACTCGAAATTTGTATTATGAACATGAGACAATAACCAGTTTTCACTGTGTTTGTACCAGACAATTAGTTTCGGCTCAGTGGGAAGCTACATTGTAGCTATATTTTAATTAAATATTTAGTTGGTATTTTGATTAGGTTAGATTATGTTACGTTTTTAATATAATGCGCTCTGGCTGGCCCCCCTTTCATAATTCTTTGTTGTAGTTACGAAAATTCTGTTACTAAACTACTAAATTTTCATCATATTTTGGTATATTTCATTAAGATTAACCCAACTTCAATTCTTGAGTATGTACTAGCTAACAATGAACACCGCCAATTAATTTAAACTATTAAAAACTAGATACTAAGCTTCTCTATAACAGAGAAAACAATCCTCCACGAAGGCGATTGTATGTTATGTTAACGGTAAAAGTAACTACTAGTTGAAGAATTATTTAAGTTTAAATTTTTTCATCATAAATACGACTTATTCAGCTTATGAAAAGAACTTTACAGCGAGAATTAAAACTGACTTTGAAGAGGAACATAACAAAAACTTACCTGGTGGGAAGCTTGCTTCACGAAAGTTCGAATCAAACTGGCTTCATCAGAAAATTGAGTAGGTCAAAAAAAGAACTTTTCCATTCAAACGGACCTCGTATTATTTGGTTCAGTTCATATTTGTTGCGAAATCAAAGTGGGCATTGAGCTGTAGGCCTACTTAACAAGGTTTGTTCGACGATATTTTCGTTAAAAATTCAAAGACTTTCTCTTAATAACGTAAAAAAATTACTTTAAAACTCAACGCAGACAGAAACTGCCATCGACCTTGAAACCAAAAGAAATAAGATTGTTTCATAGTGAAATTTGTATCAGTGATATGTTCACCTTGTATCCAACTAAGTTATGAAAAAATAAAATCTTATTTACCGGAATTTCTGTTCGTTTTTAGGCTTGAATCATTAGAAAAAATATTTCTGATTCTCTCATGTTTTAATTTGGCTCTTTATTTATCTCTTTGGCTCTTCAAACTATGTGACATCAACTTGACAATTATTTACTTTTGATGTATTAATGAAGGAAAATAGTTGTTAATAGATATATAAAGAGCCAAATTTTGATCTTTTTGTTCATAGGCTAGAAGGGTAGAAGGTGAACATATTACTGATGCAGATTTTACTGTGAGGCATTAAAGTGACCTTAAAGGTACACGTTGTTCCTAATTAGAATTAAATAAAAAAACAAGTTTTTTCAACTGAAAGTAAGGAGCAACATTAAAACTTAAAACGAAAAGAAATTATTACGTATATGAAGCATAACGGAAGAAACGTCAAAAAAAGTATCAGAGCCATGCAACCGAAATTTCTACTGCAAGAAAACAGCACTATATAAATATTCTATAAAAGTTAAACTTCGGTTAAAAGAGTCGTGGTTGAGGGGATGGTAGCTCTCCTCACATTTAGGCTAAACCGTAATATGGTATTAAAACAAACCAGAATAAAAAAGAAGTTTATTCAAATGAAAGTAAAGACTGACATTCGGACATAAAACCAAAAAAATTATATGCAGTTTTTATTCCAGAAATTCCTTGAGTCAAGTGGGATCGAACCTGCAAGCCTTTGGTCAGGTAACACGGCTCTATCCAACACGTTATCCCAAGGTATTTGACTTAATAATTCTTCTACTATGGTGCTCATTTACTATAACCAGTAGAATTTCACTGACTAGAATTTTAATAGGCCTAGTAGAATTTTCAAAATATAGAAAATCGGTTCTCTATTTTCATTAGGTCCTTTATTCTGAAGGACTTTCAAGAAAGTCCCGCTCGTCTTATCTACAAAATTCTTTTTTTGTACAAAGTTTGCTGTTACGTTAAATTGAAAGGTTTTCTAATTTCATTAAGTTTTATATTTTGGCGACTCCTTAGAAAGTAGGTCCAATATTTCTTTACAAAAATTGGGATCATGCAAAATCTACTATTATTTTGACTTAAAATATAGAAAATTATTTATGTACTTTCTATAAGCTGCCTATTTTTGAGGCCCCAAAGTGAGTGAGTGTCCGAAGCTAAGCTTTTTTTAGCTTATATACATGTCTTAGCAATGTCCATAACCAATATTCCGTATTCGAAACCCCTTTTGTTCGATCCTATATCCAATTTTCGAGTGAACATGACATTTTATTTCTCTTTGTTTGCCAGGAGCTGGAATGCTTTGGGAATAGTGCTTTAGCAGGGATAAAAGGGATAGAAATTAACTAGAAGAGGTTAAAAATCTGATTATAGAACACCATGCCGAAAATCCCTGCCTTCTTGTACAAGCTGGGTTAAACCGATAAGAATTGTTGAAAAATAGTAGCTCTTAATTATAATTGGTACTTGTATGATATACGCCCTACCGCTCAAGAAGTGAAGTTGGGTTAATCCTATTAAAATATATCTAAGTATGATAAAAACATAATATTTTAGAAACAAATTTGGGCTATATATTTGCACATTAGGGGGGTGGGATAGAGTACAGCGGGTCCGCATACAAAATGTGTTAGCTATAATTATTCTGATATTAGGAAGTAAGAATTGTTTTCTGACTTCAATGTGTCCAAATACTTTAACCCCACCCCCACTAATGTGGAAATATATAACCCGAATTATATATTTCCCATCTATTCTGTCACTTCTCTTTGTTTTTTCTCACGCTAACTTGAAAGAAACTAGCGAAATAAACCGATTTACAATGCATGAACAACTCGTGCGGTAAGGGGTATATCATGCAAGTACCTTATAATTTTTCTCGATGTTTTGTATTATGTGGGCTAATTTATATTGTATTTCCTTAAAATTTGACATCGTAATAATCTCTTCTCCATGCTTATATTTTCTTATTTCTTAGAATTTCACACCTTATTAATATATTTCTGAGAACTCTTAGCTATCATTGTTTGTCAACTATTTGATAGCGGAAAAAACCGTATGTGCTAATAGTACCATTTCTAGACTTTGTTTTTCTTCAACTTTTGTGTTATGGTTTATTGGTAGCCAATCAAACCATGGAAGTAGGCACATGCACAAGAAATTATTTATTCCGAAAGCGGGGGAGGGATAATTAAAGAAAAAAGCAGGAACCAAGTGAATCGTATGACAAATATAGAAAGATGTGAGGAAATCGGGATTTCTTATCTAGGGAATTATATATTTATTAGGAAACGTATTTTCTTTTTAAATATATTTAATATAATATATGTTTAAATGGTACTGTTGCACTTAATGGTACACAGCGCTATAGACTATCGAAGGAATGCAGTGATGGAGACCCGTAAAGCCGGTAGTTGCTATATAAAGTGATCGAAGAACGTGGTTTCTCATTGATTTTACAATATTTAAACTGTTGTTTTTTAGGGTTTAGGGGGGAGGTACCTAGGCTAGGCTACGTATTTAATATATACTATGCTTTACCCCCCCCCCACCCCTAATGTGCAAATAGATAGCCAAAATTTGTTTCTAAATTATTATGTATTTTTCCTATTTTTTTTTATTAGCATTAATCAAATTTGACTTCTTCCGTGTGTATCATTAAGCTCAACAGTACCGGAGATATAAATATTGATTTAATGAGCCTTGTATCTGCTAACCAGAATAGAATGGATATAAACACTGTGCAGTTTTTAGAATGACCGTTAGCTAATGGATTGAACCCTGTATGTTTTATGCCATCCAGGATAACTGATCATATTCTGACAGCCATATTCTGTCGAATGATGGCTTGATCACAAAAGAGCTTACATCTCGAATTGCCAAAGCTTCAGCACTTGTTGGGAGGCTAAGCAGTATCTGGCAAAAGCCAAACATAAGCCACTTTACCAAAATGCGCATTTACAATGCGTCAGTCAGCACCGTGCTGATGTATGGAGCGGAGACTTGGCCAGCTGCAAAATCTATCCTCAGTACCGTCGATGTCGCACAGACGAAACATCTCCGAAGAATCGAAAGACTTCACTGGACTGACTTCGTTAGCAGCCAGAGTCTCCTGTCACGTACCGCTCAAACTCTTTTCTCGACGCAGCTCGCTCAGCGCACTGTTCGGTGGTACAACCACCTCTTTTGCATGCCACGCGACGCCCCAGCCCGGGTCGCATTTGACTTCAACCCCACCCTACACGGATGGAAGCAACCCAAAGGACGCCCACCCACTAGGTGGAAAGACAAAGCCGATGAATTCCTTACCCAAGCCCACATCCCGGTGCTAGAAGCTGCGAGCCTGGCAAGCGATAGGTCAACCTGGAGGCGCCTAGTCTCATCGTTCTCTACGCCGAACCCTCGGCAGGAGCCTTAAGTCAAGTAAGTCAAGGATAACTGATAGGTCATTTTCAGTAATTGATAATATTTTTTCACCTTACAGCACCGTTAATAATTATGTTATTCCTGATGATTCATCTGATCACTGCATAATTATGGCTGATTTTCCGCTTTATATCCCGTATAATAAAAAAAGCCAAACAAAGCGTCAAGACTTTCTGCACAAATTTTTTTTAAATTTAACATAAGGGCTTGGTGACGTTGAGTGGAGTCTAGTAATTAGTAAAAAGAATCCAAATCAATCCTTAGATAAGTTTTATGATATATTGACTGAAAACTTACATCAATTTGGTCCGTATAGAATCCCAATTAGAAAGAGAAGTGCTCCAAGAAAACCTTGGGCAAATGAGTTCCTTTTGAGGGTGATTAATGAAAAAAACCGTTTATATAAAATCAAAATAAAGTATCCTACAGAAATAAATATAATGTGTTTTAAAAATTATAAAAACCTGTTGGTAAGGACTCTTAGAAAGTAAAAGAGCTTATTATGAAGATTCATTTCATATTTCTGATTCCCCCAGAAAACTTGGAGTTTGATCAAGGATAAAATTGGACGAAATAAACAGTTGTCGCATCCCCTTGTACTCGTATTATATGACATAAACAGTGAAGAAGTTAGAGGACCGCAAGCTATTGCTAATTTGTTTAGTGATTATTTTATTGGCGTTGGACAATCTATCGTTTCTGCAGATATAGTTTTCTCCTCGCAGAATGCATAAACATTATTTCCCTCCCTCTGAAGGTGCGAGAATATTTCTGGCCCCAGTTAGTTTTGCAGAATTCCATAAGGTTATTAAAAATATAAAAAGTGGTTATTCAGTGGGATGTGATATGATGGACTATCATCAAAGCTGTTAAAAAATATTGCTGGAGTGATTTTTGAACCACTTATTCATATTTTAATTTATGTTATCAGTTCAGGTATGTTTCCTATTAGATGGAAAATTGCCCGGGTAATTCCAATACATAAAAAGGTGATAAATCTAATGTAATTAATTATCGTACCATTGCAATTTTATTGCCTTTATCTAAAGTGTTTGAGGAAATTTTTAAAGAAAGGATTTCTAATTAATTGGATAAGATAATTTTTTTTTTACCAAATACCAGTTTGGATTTAGGGCAAGTCATTCGACATAACACGCAGTTGCAGCTGTTTTATTAGAATTAAATGATTGTTTAGATAATGATCTCCATGTGACTACTGTTTTCTACTGTTAAGAAAGCGTTTGACACATTAAACCATGAAATTTTTTTTGACAAATGGAAAATACAGGCATAAGAGGGATAGGACTAGACCTAGTAAAATCATACCTGTGTGCACGTAGTATTGCGGCAGATGTCGATGGAAAACTGTCTAATTAAAAAAAACTTAATGATATTGGTGTCCCTCAAGGTTCAGTATTAGGTCCGTTCTTATTTTTTATTTTTATTAATGATCTTCCGCAAAGTTTGAAGTAGAATATTAGTCTTGTTATTCTATTTGCAGATGACACAGCTATATCTGTTAAAGCGAGTGATCCAACTACATCAATTGAAAATTTGATCGCAAATGTTACTTCTGTTAATCTATGATTTGCTTCTAATAATCTAGTACCAAGCTTCACTAAAACTAAATTTATGGTTATTGGTCATTCAAAACGTGCCACTCAATTGATTTCTTGTCAGGAGCTTCAGGTTGGTGAGAATAAAATTTGTAGGGTTCAGTCATATCGTTATTTAGGAGTTTTCTTGATCTATTGTTGTTTTTTCGTAATCATATTGATCATTGAAGGGTTAAACTTTCTCAAACTATTGGGTCAATGTACCGTGTGAAAAATATTATTTTCATACTAAAAACAATTTGACTTGACTTTCTTGACTTATGTCCCATCCGCCCTTGAAGGTCGTTTTGGGGCCTCTTCTTTAACCAGTTCATTGATATGCCTCCTGTAGGTGCTTCTGTTGTCGGCCAGGCGTAAATTATATATTATAATTATAAAAATGGTAAATTATAAAAATAATTTACCACTCTTTAAATGTTTCGTACTTGAATTACTGCTCAATTATTTATATTAGTATCTTTTGGACGTATTTAAAACAATTACAGGTACTAAAAAACAGGGCAGTAAGAATATTTGGAATTTTTTTACATCAACAATCAAAACTTGAAAATACATCTCAAACAAGAACGATGTTCTTTCTCCTCAATTTGCCGGATCTAAAACGTATACGTGATGTAAATATTTCCTTGCGACAATTTCAAGTTCAAAATCCTAAAAATTATTTCTATAATAAATCTCTGTTGATTTTTCCCCCTCGTTCGGATCGTCGGAGAGCAAGATTATACCGAATTTCTTTTGTAAGATGTGAAAGGTCAAGGTTTTCACTTGGGCACCTAATGCCATTCATTGCTAATAAATATAATCTAATTGATAAATTGAATTTTTAAGGCTAATGATATTTTTCTGTGTTTTGTTTGGAATCCACGGTGGGACGGCTACCCATAGCCCTCTTGCCCAGCATTTCTTTTCTCCCTTCTTTTCTTTTATTCCTTATTTTCTAAGTTTTTGTTATTATTGTTTTTTTCGTTAAATTAACTCAATTTTGCTATTATTATTATTATGACGAGAAGTTTTGTTTTGTGTATGTCCCATTATTTACACACCAACCTTACGAACTCTGCTCTCTGTTGGGGGTTAATGCTTTTTTTTTTGTATTTTTATGTATATTAAATAAATAAAGAATAAAAAAAATCATTGAAAACCCTAGAAATATGTTTAAAACCTTTTGGTAGCATAAGTCCTCCATTTGATAGTCCAAGATGCTCTACGCCTCCTAGAGTTAACTTGACTGCCAAATTTAGATTAATCCTCTTTTGTAGTACATTCATTATTAAGGAATATGATTAATGCCCCCATCATGAGCTAATCCATATCAGATACTATTAACAAGAAATTCAATTACATACACTAATATTCGAGTGCGTCAAAAAGCAAGAAATTTTGGTTTAATTATCTAATTTGTACATTAGGTTAAATAGAAGAATTCCTGTGTATATGTCATCTATGCCTATATGCATGTTCTTGGTCAGTAAAATATAGATGTCAGAAATGTACTTTCTATACTCGATCTACATACTAAAACACTGCATATACTACCTAGAGCGTGTTTTTTTATTATTATTACTATTACAGACGTTAACTGCGCCAAACTGCTAAAATTTAGGGCCCGACGTGCCACAAGTTAAATAGATACCGAGGTTTCCCCATAGAATTGTATCCTTTGAACGTCATTTTAAAGAAATCGCCATATATAAAAAAGGAATTTCTAGAAACTTATTACAGCAGGTATCCTTCAAAAAGTATGGATATTCACTGTTAAGAGCCATTGATCCAAGTAAATGAAAAAAATTTGAAATTACGTTTAACCAAAAACTTGACAGAAGACTTAAGTCGTGATTGAGTAAACATGTCAAAGTCAAGTCCGTATTCTACTCTTGAGCCTTTTTAGTAGACCCCGAAGCCTTGCCAAAAAGTCAGTGGCGCACCGCCGAAGAAAAAACAGCGGCACTGCGCCGAGCTTGCATCAGCGCGATGACGCTGATTCTATCGGCGGCGGCGTCACTAATACGCCACCGTTTTTTTCTGCTCTCTTTTTTCTTATCGATATCGGCCTCCGGGCTTCAACCGTCATCCCGGCTAATCTGTTTCTTAAAGATAAATACTGTCATCTTTGGCTCGCCATGAATATGTTCGTGGGAAGAAGAAGACATTCTTCTTGAAACAAAAATTCTACCTTCCACTTTGAAATTCTGTTCATTTTTCTTTCTGATTTTTCGGATGAAAAGAGATAGGTAAAAGAACATAAGGCAATTCAGGATGTTATCTGGAAAAGAGCTAGA
Source organism: Artemia sp. Qi Xiang Cuo (assembly GCF_049724085.1). Taxonomy (NCBI): domain Eukaryota; kingdom Metazoa; phylum Arthropoda; class Branchiopoda; order Anostraca; family Artemiidae; genus Artemia; species Artemia sp. Qi Xiang Cuo. The sequence continues at coordinate 77,087,344 of NC_142794.1, read as the reverse complement.
GCTAGTATACAAATATATCTATAGAAATGAATAACATTTTTTTGCACAGTGAGCAGAGCACACTGAAATTGAAGTAGCCTTAAACTTTGACTTGAAACTTTATAACTCGACCACTTCTTTCAGAAAAGAATTTTGGAGGGTTATTCCGTGTTGATAAGAAAAGAGGGTAAGGTGCAGTTTAGTTCTCACTGTAGTGTAGGGCACAGGGGCCCTATGGTAAAGCTGCACATTAGTTCTCCCTGATAAAAACAACTTATTTCAGCAGATACAAAGAAGCCCAGTTGCGACATTCTGTGGGACCCCAAGGTCCAATGCTAGTATCAGATCCCGCGGGTGGAATTTTACGCTCGTCAAGTTCCGGCTGTACCAGCCACAAATACACCAACTGAACGGCTTTTTAGCACGACAGGACTGATAGTGACTGCAAATAGATCAATGCTGGCTCCAAGCAGAGTCAACAAACTCACTTTTGTCCATGACAACAATAAACTTGTTCAGAGTGTCATCTCTGAATTAACTTTCTTGTAACTGCTGATTTAAAATTTTTGTGTTGTTAAGCCATGGTATCTGACTTGTATACAGTGTTTTTTTGCTATTGTTATTTGTTTTGTTCATTTCCTTTTCGTACGTATTTGATGAACTAGAGAATATTGAACTTCAAACTCTGAAAGTTATGCACATATTAGCCCAAATCATTAACAAGAAGAAAATGACTAAACACGGGATTTTATAGGAACAATGCGATGCTAAACATAAACACAACATAGATTTTCCTGGGTCTAGTGGCTAAAATGAGAATTCTTTTTGGTCTCATCGACGGTGAACATAAACTCCGTATGGCCCAACAAATTCCTGTTTTGTCATATTGTTCTTGTATGTTCTTAGCCAACCATTTAAAAATCCTTACTAAAATCAAGTTGAGGTTGAACGTGCTTAATGAAATGGAACTTTTATTATTATTTTTAATCAGAAAAATCGGCACGCCGGGGCGCACCGCCGGTCAGAAATCGGCGGTGCACCACCAACAAAATTTCAGCGCGTCTGGCGATACTAAATAAGACATTCACCGCCGTCATATCGTCGCAGCTTTGGGGATTACTTTTTAGGTCGACTTAGAATATCATATCGAATACTTTTTTGGCAGTAGATTCAAATACAATTTTTAATTGTATTTAATAAGAAATTAACAAATTGTCAGCTTTTCAGCAGTTAATTAATTGATTTTGATGCTCCTTAATATTCTTTAACACAAATGGATCCTCATTTTATTTTGAACACATATTTTATCAATTGTTGTTGGTAGAGCGTCTGGGCTATCAGCTCTTTACACACGTGATGTACTTCAAGTCAGAATCTCACAAGCCATTTTTAACTTAGTGTAGAGCCGAGGAAGAAAACGCTTCTAACTTTTGCGGGCTTTCTCAAAGCCTCTTGACGTCAAAATTCATGTGGGTAGCTCTGTAATTTCTTGTTATACAATCATTTCCCCCTTTTCTTCACGCTTTTAATATGTTGTTTCCAATTAACCTTCCATTTTGAGTTCTCCCTTCTCTTATTTCGATTATTAAGGAAACCATATCGCGCAATCACATCATTAAATCAAATTCCGGGCCCATCAGTGGCTTACTGCAGATGAGTTCTAACTCTGGGTTTTCTGTTACCTAGCAGACATAAATTCTACTTGTTACCAAAACGATATAAGTACGATTGCCTCTCTAAAAGATTGCAGACTGAATTTATAATTTCGATGTTAATAAAGAAGGCAGAGCAACTTTCCCCCCCCCCGTCATTAGAAGACGACAAAAAGTTGACTTTATGTCAACATCTTACAAACTGAACGCTCCTCGTACCGACCAAGAATCAAATAAATGGTCGACACAGATACTACTTCAAACGCGGCTTTAAAACAAAGAATATGTAATTTCAATCTGAGGTCTACTGGGATATAAAAACTTCATCGAGAGAATACGAATGCAGTTGTTTGAGACTTTATTCTGGTGGAAAGGCTATGCAAAACGTCTCCAACCTAATCCAAACGAAAAACAAAATAAGACAAATGTATATTCCCGGAATTTGTTACAGGTGATGAAGATGATACGAAAGGTTTCCCCAAAACAATCCAAACAAGTAGCAGACAAACGTGGATGACAACCCTCAGAGGTTAGTAATTTGGGTCGTTGTAAACTAACCACTAATGCATACTAAACCTTTTATTAAATATAAATTTTCAATTAAATCGCATATAGAAACTAAAAACAAAACTTAAAACTACAATACAGTTTTCTAGCGTAAATGATTATCTAGCTAATTAGCGACAAAGCACATTAAAATACAATAAAAACATGAAATGAACACAAATATGGCATTATAAACGCACTAAGGGTACCTAAGGGTATAAATTGGGAGGAAGGCAATCCAAGGTACAAAGACAGATTTTGGAGCAAAATATAAAAATCGATTTGCCCCCCCCCCCTCACTTTTTTATCTCAATGCCCAACAATCATGTAAGAAAAGGCGGCAAATAATTGTTTACAAGAAACAGGTCTCCTTTTCTGATTTTTCCATAGTTTTCAAAATTCTTTTTTTCTTTTCAACCCACCATAAAGACACACATACAATTTTGACAATCACCCTCAAATGCTGCCATTTAATAACTTGAATGGTATTAAGGTATTTGTAATGATTAGTAAACCGAATATTCTATTCCAAGTAGCTAGGGCCACGGTTATCACTAATTCGATTTTCCCTAGGTAAAGTACTTTACAGAATCTGGATACTAACTGTTTGTAATTCTTTTAATAATCAAATTGGCCGGGGTAGGTGTGACTGGCTGTAGCAGGCTTGAGTGGTCATGATGGGTAGTAGTGCCCATGATGATGATTCTCATCTTAATATTAATAGCCTGGAAAAATTGGCTTGATATTGCAGCCAAATTTCAACAATATAAAGTCGTCGATTAAAAGATTATATAGAAAAGACAAATTCAACCGATAAAAGGGAAGAATCAAGATAAATGGAACGTCTATAAGTAGAAGCTTTGCAAAGGCAAGTTTGCAGTAAAAACCAGGTTTCTTATTATATAAACAACGATCAAACGTGCTAAAAAAAAAAAAAAAAAAAAAAAAAAAAAAACAAAAAAAAAAACTAGAATATCTGAAGAGTTAAAAATTCAAAGATTAATTAAAATTTAAAAAACACTAAAGAGTCAAATAAACACAGTGACCGAAATAAAATACTAAGCTCGACAAAAAAAAAAAAAAAAAAAAAAAAAAAAAAAGGTAAAATGGAAAAAAGTAGAGAAAAGAACAGAGGACAAATCTGGAAATGGCTTAAAAAGAAATACTTACAGAACCGGTTGACCATAGAATATTTTAGTTTACATATTTAATTTTTCATCAAATAATTGGAAATGATAGAGATTTTTAAGATCTAAAAATGAAATTGTTTCTAGTCTGCAATAATTAGCAGAAGAAAAAGAGGAATAGAGCATAATATAAGAAACAAACTGACCAATATGACAGCAAATATGAATACAAAATGACGGAGACTGTTGATTTTAATCAAATGGAATGAAACTACTTTAAATTGAAACTCTGAAGATCTAAAATTAAATTGTTCACAGTATTCAATATTTAATGGGTTGTTAACAGGATTTTAGCACAGTTTAAGCACAAAAATTGATTATTATGATGACACTGACGAACTTAAACCCATAGAAGGAGTTTAATTTGAAGGAAGCAGGTTGAAGCTGTCTTTGCCAAAAAATCCCTTTTCTGTTTTTTTTTTTTTTTTTTTTTTTACCACGGACTTACTTCTAGCTGCTTAAACGTCAATGACACCTAAGTATATGGTTACTTTAGGTAATTTTTGCTCAAATTATGCCCGTGCCACATTATAGTCACACTTGTCGATAAAATCAAAATTACGCAAGACTACAGCGCCAATTACGTTCGCTTTTTCGTAATTTCTCGAGTTGAACATTGTTCAACTTTCAAACATAAACTTCTTGACTGACCAATCAGAGTCAAGGTTTAAAGCATAATTTTTAAAACTAGAAAAGATGGAAACTTAGAACAGTGGTTTTTCTATCTGGGAGAGGAATCTGGCAGAAGTTGAAAAGACTTAGTATTATTAGAGAACAGTTGGACACAAATTACTGTTGGAGCAAACTCTTTAAACTAATTTCTCGCAATTATAATTTTTTGCTTTTTAAATACAAGTGTGACACTAAAATCAAGAAAATTGCTCTGTCAATCATGATATTTGACTTTCTTTATCGATAGATGTGACTATGATGTGGCACGGGCATTACAGTATTAAAAAATCCCACTTCGTGATGTTTTTGATTTTGTTATATTTTGCTAATTATTTCTTCGCTTAGTTTTTAGTGTTATTTTGTAGTATGTCGTGTTGCACATAGCATTTGCACTAATTTATCGTACTGTGTACTTTTTTAATACCTTTAGATAGGTCTTAATTGCTTTTCAATACAATTATTACTCTAAAATTTATAGGGTAAGTTATCATAAATTAACCCAAGTTTCAACGTGATATCGCATCCATTGCAAAACTTGGATAAGTAGTGCACTTTTCTTCTTTACATTTATGAGCTAAAAATAATGCTTCGTAAGAAATTCTTAGGAAAAATTTTGTTACAAAGGAATATTGTGAACAATTTCTTCGTTTTATTTATAAGCTAAAAGTCAAGCTTTATAAGAACATCCACAAGGTCTATTTACAAAGTAGGACCACCCCAGCAATTTTGTCTAAATTGGTCACATGGTTTATTGGGCACAGCTTCATTGTCTCCAAAAATTTAAAATAAAGAGAAAAGATATCCCAGCTGTTCAACAGCATTTATTTTTGTATTTTCAATAAGATTAGTGTAAATGTTCATTTTAAAGAGATAGTTGAAACTGAAGAAAAAACGAACTAATAGACGAAAATACTTTCAAGCAGTTGAAAAATTACAAAAAAAAAGTTTTCACCAAAGAAGAACGAGAAGACAGTATATACGGTACAGTCAACAAATACTTCTTATGAGCCAAATCAATTAAGGAACTTGTAAAAGGCACTTAAGAGTAATACTAATAATAAATGAGGATAAAACAAAAACTGTGATTAAAAATTCGGCTGTATGGTCTTAAAGCATCAACGGAATCGACCTTTTTTAAGGATACTTTGTTGACGCAACATGCGGTGGTCACATCTTAGGCTTGTTGTTTGTAGGTGGAGTCAACGGACCAGCTAAGTTCTCCCTATAAAACAGAAGCACTAAGAGTTGGTAATAAATTTTGGCAGCAAAGTCCATTTCACAATCCCTTGAAGAATAATATAAGCCGAAATTCACTAGAAATTCTACGCTAGACATGTTTATAAATGCAAGCTATTTTTTTCAAAGATATTGAGCAAAATATCACTTACTGATTAAGTTTCTAGCAATATAGTTCTAAAATACGTGACCAGGTTTTTTTTTATATAATACACTTTAATGTTATTGCTATCTTTCATTAGAAGCAAACTGAAGTGGGAGGGGATTTCAAATTCGATTCAATACTTTATTCTAGTCAACAAGTCCCCCATCCCCCATTTGAGGTTGCTTTACTAAACAATAATATGGCATTTATCAATTGTTTTGTTAATAGAAGAGGTTGCCGTACAAAACTTGGACAGGAATCATTCAATCGAAAACTGAAAGTTTTAGCACCTTTTTTAATAGTGAAAAGCGATTAGGTTAAAGCAAAATACATTTCCCAAATAACTACAATTTTGGTATTTACGCATTTTAAAGAAGGTCAAAAGGCAAGTGTGCGAGAATACGTGTACGTGAATAACACTGTTGTGGTAAAGGTAGAAAATGAGGTTAGCGGCTGGTTTCGTTTTAAATCAGGAATTAAGCAGGGTTGTGTTCTATTCCCCTTTATATAGATCATTTTGATAGACTCTGTCTTAAAGAGCAGAGGTAAGGCAATGGGAATACACGGAATCAAATGGGGAAGAAAAAATTCCCTGTGTTTAGATTATGCTGATGATTTAAGCATCCTAGATGAAAGCCTGGGCAAAATGAATAGGTTCAGGGTGCTAGAAAATGTTTGTAAGAATATGAAGCGAGAATATGAAGTTTGTAAGAATATGAAGATAAGTCTGAGAACCAAGATTAAAATATTGAAAACTACAGTGTTGACAGAGGTCAAATATTGTTTTGAAGCATGGGCGCTCCTAAAAATGGACGAACATCTGCTTGATGTTTTCCAGAGAAATTGTCTACGGATTGTTTTAGGTACCAGCTGACTGACTGTATTTCAAACAGCAGGCTGTACGAAAAGTGTAGTTCAATTCCACTTTCCAGGGCTATAATGAGAAAAAAGGGTGCCATGGCTAGCGTAGGTTCTGCGGAAGAAGGACGACAGATTACCTAGATTGTTCTTTTCTGTCAACCGTTTAGGGCAAAAGGGAAAGCAGGTAGTCCGCAGTTTGGGTGGGAGGATACCGTTGAGATTTAAGGATATGGAAATTTCCTGGGAATGTGCAAAGAGGGAGGCTTTGAATAGATTAGGATGGAGGAGGAGCGTGCGTAGCTGTGGAAAGATGGAAAAATGGAAAGTTGGGTACTTGTGTAATATACTTCCGGTATCTCAAGTTGTTGATGCATTGACGCACTGTAAACCGGTTTCTATCGCTACTTTCTTTCAACATAGCGTAAGAAAAGACAAAGGGAATTGACAGAATAGATGAGAAATACACAATTTGGGCAATATATTTACATATTAGGGGTGATGGGGGTGGGGGTAAAGTATATGGACAATGTGAAGTCAGAAAACAACTCTTACTCTACAATATCAGAATAATTGTAGCTAACATATTATATATGCAGACCCGCTGTGCTTTACCCCCTCCCCCTCCTAATGTGCAAATATACAGCTCAAATTTGTTTCTAAAGTATTATATTTTTATCATGTTTAGGTATATTTTATTAGGATTAACCTAACTTCACTTCTTGAGATGCAGGGACATCATACAAGTATCGAAACATGTACCTGACAAGTAGAAATTCAAATCATCTGAGCAGCACACGTGGAATCTTTTATATGCGACTTTGCAATCACTAAAGACCGTGAATCCCATGATTGCAAACAATCCAAAAAGTTTGGCACAATAATAAGGAAAGAGAGCATTATCAACATCACTTGAGCAATGAATAAATCAACGAAGCAGCAGATTGGCTGCGAGATAAATTGACCTCAAAATATGAGCCTCATCAAGCGAATGTTTATCACAAATAATTTCCATATCATGACATCATGTAGATAATACTACGGAAAAGATTCCGAATTTCTTTTTTTTGTGAAAATTGTATTTGACTTTAATCCAGTCACTTTTGGCTCTTAAAAACGTCATTAGAACTATCAATTTCCAATCGAATGAGCTATCTTCTAATTTTTAACAGCCACCCCTTATATACAAAGTGACCGAAAAATAAAATAAAACATTATATTAAAGTCAATTTTTTCTTTACTGCCTGCAAAGCTGGAACATTGCCTCTGAAATAGAATTAGGGGGGGAGGACGGGGGGGGGGCGATCAGAGTGTTACAGACGAAAATCTGAAAACTGTAGCTTGGTGTAGTTGTATAGAAAATCCTGATCAGCAGCAAAACTCTGACAAATTTTCCGCATAACTTTAAGCGTAGAAATAAGTACCTAACACGGTCAAGTCATTGGTGTAACTTAAATTGTTAATCCATAGATATCCAATTCGCCAGCAATGCGCAGAAAAAAACATTCTATGGAAGTTGCAAATTCCACTGAAAGGGATATTACAATTAATGTAAATTGACTAATATTATTATGCAACGAATTTCAAACGGAATAACAACAGAAACAGATATTCAAGCGGGTATGACAGAAACCAAAGCTGTAGGAAAAACCTTATCTACGTTATTAGAATCATGATTATGATTTTTATGTGTAGGGACTAGGGTAATCAAAGAACAAGTAAGTCATTAAAGAATCAATAAAAAAAAAAAAAAAAAAAAAAAAAAAAAAAAAAAAAAGGCTCAGGACTATTCCGTTGGTTGTTTGAAAATAGCAGTCATAAAACATTCAGTTGATGTTGGCTTTAGTTAACAACCTACTAGCTGAAAATTATGATGTTGAGAAATCACATTGATAAGACCAACCAAATCCAATTGAGAATCTTCGAAGAATCAAAGATCTGTCTAAAATGATCAAATCAGAATAGACAACCTGTCAAGGACGACTAAATGCCCTTCACAACTCACGGAAGGGATGCGAATTACAAGATGAAGCAGGAATATCTGAGATAATATTATTATATGAGTTCTAATATACTTAAGTAATTTATAACAGTTAACTTCCACTTTTGCAGGGAAACTAGAGAAGATTAGCCAAAACATGTACTTACTCCCTTCCCCTCCCATTTTGGTTTACTTTCTAAGTACTGAAAATACCAGATAAATATTTGGGAAGGTATCTGCGAGAATATATCTCACCAACAGAAAAGAGCTGTAAAACATAAAGTTAAACTAACTATAATTAACAATTATTTAGGTATCTGTCTAATATAATTGCTAAATAATTATTTCACTCTGTCTCTTTAAGTAAAAAAATTAAATCAACATAGTATACCAGTTTTTAATTTTTTTTTTCAAGCAACACAGCAAGTCTAGTATTGGAAGAATTTATTAATTGACAAAATTGAACCCGAACAGCAAAATTAGAACACTATAGTACTTTCAAATCTATTTTGGTTAGAATTCTGACAGCAGTCACTGCGTGGCTCACCAAACATTAAAGACATTTTCATTCTTTTCGACAAGCAACCAAATGTAGGGTCTTGGTGCTGCAAACTCCTTTCCCAATAAACCTTCAAAAATGAATAAAAAGATAATTTGTTTCAGCGAAGCGAAGCACGTAACATTTGTATTTAGACGTTTTGGGCATGTTTCTTACGAAAAGACATGAAATCATTCCAAGCAACGCGTTACTACAAGACAAAATATTTTTTGAAAGATTCAGATAAATTGAGCAACAATTTTAGACTCATCATTCTACACATCCAAAAATTGCTTGATTTGACCATTGGCTTCGATAAGATATTGATTCATAGTCTCGTACCCACCATTCATGTGACTTATCAAGTAGAAAAGCTCATTGAACATTAAATAATGAGAATAAAAAGATTCTCAAAATTTTCCTTTAAAACGTTCATACACCCGTATATTGGTTTTGGTATATTGGTATCGGTTATGATGCATCTATGCATCAAAACCAGTACTTTTTAAGAATTTTCTTCGGAGTTTGTGTAATTTTTTGTGTTGATCAAAAACTAAACTTCCCTTAACACTTTATCTGCCAAATAAAAAACTTTTTCTTTTTAAACTGAAAGATAATTCAAAACCTAGGGGGAAAACATTTTGCCAGATATGCAACTTCTTTCTTATATAAGAGAAAATGACTTACAATTCTTTCCTTCGCCGTTCATTCACTTCCTTTGCTACCCGTTCTATCCAATCAGCTAAATCAGGACCTTCCATCTATAAAACAGGGTAATTTAGAACCTAATACGAGAAACTATTAAATCATTCTTTAAGTCAATTAGTTTAGAAAAATAAAACTTCCACAAAAAGTTTTCCAAAGAAAAATAAAGAGCTACACTGAAACTAAGACGAGCGGAAATAAATTCAATAAGTAACTCAAGCGTAAAACAAAAATAAACCATAGATAAGCGAGTCTCAAAACGAACAGAAACTACAGCAAATAGGAGTAGGGATAACAACCCCTAAAGTCCGAAACGTCATTCACGCTTTTTAGAAAAACGAGTCTCGTTTCGAGCAGTGAGTTTTTGTTTGTCCAAACAGATACAAATAAATAACGAAAAGAAAGGAAATCATATTAACCAAGATTACTAAAATTATTGTGACTAAATGCAAATTGACAACTTGATTTATTTTGATATTGATTCATCAAAGTCTCAACAATTTTGTATTTATAAACACTATAAAATAAAAACGTTTAAAACGTATTTTGTTTTTAAGTATTAATTAAAAAAGACTTTCCTAAAAATAAGTTTTTCAAAGAAAAGTAAAGGCCATTTTAAACTTAAGCTCAGAAGTTACAAATACCTTTTAAAATTCAAACTCAAAACGACCAGACATTACTATTAAAGAATAAATGAAACCCAAAACGAACAGAAATTAAATAAACGATCAACGCAAACAAACATACAATAGATATTAATTTAAATTAATAAATAAATCTTAAAACGAGTGAAACTTAAATTAAATATGCAAATCAAGCTTGAAACGAACAAAAATCGCTACAAACAAGAGTTTGGATATGACCCCCTTCTCTCACTGTAAAAGTCTAAAACCAACTGCGTCATTGGCGCTTTACTGAAAACCAATTTGATGACAAATACTTTCTTTTGTACTTAATATTGAAAATAATCATTGAAATTATAGTAGCATTTTGAACTAATGAGCTTTCAGCAATTAATATCATTATACATCAAATATTCAATTTAATTTATTAGCTCTTTTTAAAGTTGTTAAAGACGAATTAAGTTTCACTGCAAACAAGTGTTTGGATACTGCCTCCTTCCCTAACTGTACATAAAAACCAAAAGCCTACTGCGTCATTGGCGCTTAACTGAAAACAAATTATATTACAAATATTTTCTTTTCCAGTTCTTAAAACATTGAAAATAATAATACACTAACAGGGAGATAAATTCTTGAACTGATGGATCTTTCAACAATTAATATCATTATGTATCAAATATTCAATTGATGTTGTTTATACTTTCCAAGACTGTTCAAAATGCATATAGTTTTATACCGAAGTTTATACGAGCATACCTTCCATAAGAACCAGATATGCCCCCAGAGCAATACTTACAACGTCTGCCCCGGGCCCTGGAAGGGGGAGGGGGTTGTTTCGACACAGGAGTTTTTCCTATCTTACCTTTGAACTATTTTTAACCAAATTGCAACCTCAAATTTTTTTATCAGATGTATTTAAGGGAAAAGGGCTTGGGGGGGGCAATTGTCCACTGATCACTTTTGACTCTTAAAAAGGACACTAGTACTTATGGTGCCCAACCAGATGAGCCCCTTTTAAGTCTATATGGCGACCCCTTCTGTAAGAAATACCTCTTGGGAAAAAATTAAATGGTGATTGGGGGGAGGCAAGGAGCCTTCCGACTACTCTTGCTTTTCCAACGTGGCTTGAGTAAATCAAACTCCATCAAAATAATCCTTCTATGACTTTTATTATATGAGCATCCCTTCCATTACAACCCTATTTGCCCCCAGGATATAACTTAAAACGCCTACCCCCGGGTCCTGGGGGGCTGTGTCGACACCAGAATTTTTTTTATCAGAACTTTAGACTATTTTTAACAAAATGTCTATCTCAAAATTTTTCTGTGATGGATTTGGGGCGTGGAGGAGGGGGGGGGGGCTAGTTGCCCTCCGATCTCTTTTGACTATTAAATAGTGAACTAAAACTTTCAGTTTTCAATCAAATGAGCCCTCTTCAAAGTTTATACGAGCATCCCTTCCATAACAACACTATATGCCCCCAGAGTATAACTTAAAACGCCTACCCCCGGGTCCTGGGGGGGAATGTGTCGACACCAGTATTTTTTTATCAGAACTTTAGACTGTTTTTAACAAAATGTCTATCTCAAAATTTTTCTGATACATTTAGGGCGTGGAGGAGTGGGGGGGGGCTATTTGCCCTCCGATCTCTTTTGATTCTTAAATAGTGAACAAGAACTTTCAATTTCCTATCAAATGAGCCCTCTCCGAAGTTTATACGAGCATCCCTTCCATAACAACCATATATGCCCCCAGGGTATAACTTAAAACGCCTGCCCCCGGGTCCTGGGGGGGAATGTGTCGACACCAGTATTTTTTTATCAGAACTTTAGACTGTTTTTAACAAAATGTCTATCTCAAAATTTTTCTGATACATTTAGGGCGTGGAGGAGGGGGGGGGGCTATTTGCCCTCCGATTTCTTTTGACCCTGAAATAGTGAACAAGAACTTTCAATTTACAATCAAATGAGCTCTCTCCGAAGTTTATACGAGCATCCCTTCCATAAGAACTATATATGCCCCTAGAGCATTAATCATAACGCCTGCCTCCGGAACCTGGCGGGTTCCGTCGACACAGTAATTTTTATTATCTGACCTTTGAACTATTTTTAATGAAATGGCTATTATAAAAATTTTATCGGATGGGCCTGGGGAAAAAAAGGGTGAGGGGGGGGGGCTAGTTGCCCTCGGATATCTTTTGACTCTTAAAAATTGAACGAAAACTTTCAATTTCCAATCAAATGAGCCCTTTCTGAAGTTTATACGAGCATTCCTTTCATAAGAACCATAAATGCCCCAAGGACAACACTTACAACGCCAATCCCCCGGGCACTGGGGGGCTGTACTGACACCGGATTTTTTCTTATCCGACCTTTGAACTATTTTTACAAAATGTATATCTCAAAATTTCCATCAGATGGGTTTAGAAAAAGAAGGCGTGTGTGGGGGGGGGGGGGCTAGCTGCCCTCGGATCTCTTTTGACAATTACAAAGTGAGCTCGAACTTTCAATTACAATCAAATGAGCCCTCTCTGAAGTTTATACGAGCATCCCTTTCATACGTCCATATATGCCCCAGGGCATAACTTACAACGCCTGCCCCCGGGCCGGGGGGGGGGAGGGCGGTGTGACGACACCTGAGTTTTTGTTATCTGAATTTTGAGCAATTTTTAACTTCATGGCTATCTCACAATTTTTATCAGATGCATTTGGGGAAAAAGGGGGCGTGGGGGGGGGGGGGGTAATTACCCTCCAATCTCTTTTGACCCTAACAAACTAAACTAGAACTTTCAATTTCCAATCAAATGAGCCATCTCTGAAGTTTTTACGAGCATCCCTTCAATAAGAACCATATGTTCACCCATGGCATAACTTACAACATCTGCCTCGGGCCCTGGGGGGGTTGTGTCGACCCCTGAGTTATCGTTATATGGTATTTGAACTATTTAAAAAAAAAGGCTATCTCAAAGTTCTTATCGGATGAGTTTGAGAAAAAATGGCTTGGAGGGCGGGGGGACAAGGTACACTCCAATCTCTTTTGACTCTCTTACAACGCCTACTCCCGGGCCATGGGGGGTTGTGTCGACACCGGAATTTTTTTTATATAATCTTTGAACTATTTTTAACAAAACGCTATCTTAAAATTTTTATTGGATGCATTTGGGAAAAAGAGGTTTGGGGGGGGGGGGTGGGGGAAGCTGGCTAGCCTCCAATATCTTTTAACGCTTAAAAAGTGAACTAGAACTTTCAATTTCCAATCAAATGAGCCCTCTCTGAAGTTTATATGAACATTCCTTCCATAAGAACCATATATGCCCCCAGGGCATATCTTAAACATTTTTATTGGATGCATTTGGGGGGTGTCTGTTGCCTTAGAATTACTTTTGACTATTAAGAAGGAACTAGCTATTTCAATGTCCAATCGAATGAGGCCTGTCTGAAGTTTCTACGACAACGCTGTACATACAAAACCTTATATGCCCCAAGTGCTTACATTACGACCCTTGCCCGGTAGGCTGTGGTGGGGGGTTGTCATTCTCAAAGACTTAATTTCCAGAACTAAAAATACTTTGAATAAAATGGCTATATAAAAATTTTGATTGGATGGGTTTTGGGAAAAGGTGGGCGAGGGAGGGGGTTAGTTGCCCCCCCCAATCACTTTCGACTATTACAAAGGGCACTAGCTCTTTGAATTTCCAATCGAATGAGCCTTTATTGAAGTTTCTACGACAACGCCTGCTATAAAAAACCTTATATGCCGTCAGGGCATAATTTATAACCCTTGCCCTGGAGGCTGTGGGGAAGTGTCCTCCTCAAAAACATAATTTCTATCTGGAAATCAACTACGCTGAATAAAATGGCTATTTCAAAATTTGGATTGGATGTGTTTCGGGAAATGGTGGGCGTGGAAGTTGCGTTGCCTTCCAATCACTTCCGACTATCAAAAAGGGCACAAGCCGCTCCAATTTCCAATTGAATGAGCCCTTTTCGAAGTTTCTACGACAACTTCTTCGATACGAAGTGCCCTGCTCTAAAGGAAAACAAATAATAAATAAGACATTGTGCCAACATCGTTCTTATATGGCCCCCGGGCATAGCTTAAAACACTTGCCCTGAGGGTTGTGGGGGAGTGTCGTCCTCAAAAAAATATTTTCTATCTGGAAATCAACTATGCTGAACATAATGGCTATCTCAAAATTATGATTGGATGTGTTTGGGGGAATAATGAGCGTGGGGGCGGGCGGCTAGTTGCCCTCCAATCACTTTTGACCCTTAAAAGGGGCACTAGAACTCTTGATTTCCATTCAAATGAGCCCCCTTTAAAGTTTCTACGACGACCCCTTCCATATGAAGTGCCTCTGAAAAAATAAATAAATAATAATAATAAAACATTGGAGCCGTATGGCCTTTACTATAGCTACTATAGCGTTGCCCCTGAAAGTGCAAATGATGCTCTGGTTTTTACATGACATTGTGTTAGCCTTACTCCAATTTTCTACATCTGTTCGTTATCAGTTTCACTTATTTATTGGCACTGATTCTTGTTTGTTTTACACTCAAAGTGCTATTTGACTTTATTTCCGCTCTTATTTGGTTTAATGTAGCTCTTTACTGCTCTTTGAAAAACATCTTTTGCGAAAAAGATTTTTCAAATCAATTTTTGTTCGTTTTGTTTGCATTAATTTTTTATTGAATAATTAAAGGACCAAGAATCAAGGTAAAGGATTAGATTAAAGATAAAGAGAAACAAAACACCTTAAGAAATTAAGATTTTGGCTTGCTGTTTAAGATTATAGTTGTAGCCTACTATAGAAATTTGGATGGATGGGTAAGTGGATTTTTATTTAAATAAATGAGTTGAAAATCTGCCGTATTTGGGCTTCTATAGGACTCAAGCCATTATCATCCATATCAAGTTACAACCCTGACTTAAGACACATACTAATCGACTATCCCCCTTAGCAGGACCTTAAAATTCCAAATTAATTCCATTAGGCGTTCTTGAGATATCGCAGATAAATATTTTCGACAATCTTGAATGCACAATGTCTGTTGATTGAGTTCATTAATTCTCTCAATATGCCATGGAAGTCTTAACTTAGTATAATCCTAAGTTAATAGTGATGGTAATAGTGTCGATTAAGCTTAACATCGCTCTCAACATGCCCTGGAAATTTCACGTTAGACCCTTATAAGATATTGCCGATTATCTGGATGCAGAGTTTCTTTTGATTTAATTGAACATCCCCCTCAGCATGTCCTGGAAGTTTCGGCTTCAGAAACTTAACCGTTCCTTAACTATCACATTAACGCCATTTGAAAACCTTGGATGTATGTATTGCCGCAGTGCTAGCGCTGCCTACAATTAAATAAAATAATAATGAATTCTTCGAATGAGAGTAAGAATTGACATTAAAACTTACAACGAATGAAATTTTTTGTCTGTATAAAAGGGCCTGTCATGACCCAAAGCCCCACCCCACTCTTTATGCCTAAACTTAATTAGTGCTTTACTGAAAGTATTAAACCCAGCTAATGGCTTGTCCTTCAAACATTAATAACTAAAATTTTGTTAATTAAAGCATATACGCCAAAAATAAGCAAATACAAGTATTATTCAGGCATAGTTATAAAAAATATGAGCCGTTTAATCATGTTGCCATTTTTTTTAACCGCTAATCTTCACTTTCATTTGATTTTTTTTTTACTATTATACTCATTTTCTAAGTCATATATCGGGCCATTCAAACTACGATAGGGGGTTAGGCCCTATACTCACTAAGCTAAAGTATATCTTCGGTCTAGCAGTGCTAAGAAAGACACTTTCTAAATTAGAGGGAAACTTCTTCCTCATCAATACCCTGCTCATTCCTGCGTACATTGCGAGGCTATCTAAAGACCAATATTTCAAGCCGAAACACAGTTTCTGCAAAAAGGAACTACTATCCTCTGAAAAAAACAATATGGCAGACTTAGTTTAAACACATCCCAACAAATGAAGGGAAGTCAGGAGTTAAATCAACCCTTCACCTTTGTCTGAAGAACCTATCATGGGAAGTTTGAAAAGCTGGATCTAAAAACACAAATTGAGGCTTTGCCTCCCCCTCCGACTGAACACACACAAAGAACTCAAGACCTCTACCGTAATCGCTGATACTCAACTATATAAGATACTATAAAAATCATTTCTACTGGATAAACGTTTTTTTTTCAGAAACAGTTCTACTAGCTTTTTGTTCAGACAGGAATGTGCCATGGCGCCAGCATGGATTCTGGAACTAGAAGAATATTTAAACTGACTTATGATAGTTATAAGGCTACCTAACAAGTCTCGTTTGACTACCTTTTGGCCATTTTTGGGCTGAAATTGTGGCTTTACAGAAGAAAATGTCAGAAATCACCACTTTACTCAGCATAATCTCTTTTTTTGCTTAAAAGAACACTAGTAGCTTGAAATTCCCATTCGAATAGGCTTTTCCCAATGCTCTACGACAATAGCTTCGATATAATCGATATTATCACCCTTGAAAAACAAAACAAAAAGGCATCCGTGACCAACATTCTCTAAAATAAGTTACATACTTTCGTAGATAAAGGACTGAATCGGTTCAGGATTATCAAATATGCTGAATTTGATGGTAGGATTTTAATTAAGATGACCCCATTTTTGGGGTGTTTTTAAAGCGATTCAACTTTCCTCGGGCTTAATGACTTTAAACTCGATGAATGCTACATATTCGGAAATACCATGAAAAGTGGATTTTTTTATATGCAAATATCGCTATCAAAATCCTTTTATTTGGGTTTAAGTCATTATTGACGCGAATTGGTATTTGCTAGCAGTTCACAACCATTGAATTATTTGATAATGTTCGAATAAAACTGCCATAAATTCTTTCCACTAATTACCAAAGGCAATAATTGCAAGAAAGAAAAAAACAAGGAGAGATAGATAGAGATGAGAGAGAGAGAAAGAAAGAAAGAAAGAGAGAGAAAGAGAGAGAGAGAGAGAGAAAGAGAGAGAGAGAAAGAGAGAGAGATAGGGGGGATAGAGAGGGAGAGAGAGACGGAGAGAGAGGGAGAAAGAGAGAGAGGGAGAGAGAGAGAGGAGAGAGAGAGAGAGAAAGAGAGAGAGAGAGAGAGAAAAAGAGAAAGAGAGAGAGAGAGAGAGAAAGAAATATAGAAAAAGAGAGACAGAAAAGAGAAGCTTACATCCAAAACAACCCTGGTTGTCAGTTTTATTGGTGTGACTGACATTTGTCCGTCCGGAACTGTTCTCTTCCTCTTGTTGCTCGGGTATAACGATACAAACCCTCCCTATAAAATAGACAAACATTTAACGCAGTCCTACTGCTGACTATTTTGTTTGAAGTTAAACACCCGCTGCAATGCAAACAAGCATGGAAAATTGTATGACACATGGAATAAAACAATCATAGCACGCACACAGAAGTGAAAATCACACATGTTCAGGACAAGTGTCATAAGAGCCCTTATTGACAATTAGACCTAAATTTGCACTAAGCAAGGGCACATAGAATCTAGCTTATAAAATGACAAAGATATACAAATCACTGTTCTAAATAATCGTCCGATCAAACGTCTCCCCTCGACATCTTCAACTTCATCTTCAAGGGTGAAGCTATAAAGAGAATTGACAAACTTCGTCTCTTGGGAATTCATTTCTCTTCAGAACCCTCTTGGGCGTATATATATATCTCTAACGAGACTTTGAATAAAAAAAATATTCTCAAGCCAAAATTAAAAAGATTGTTTTTAAGCAAAGTTAGGACAAGCACAGAAATAAGCTGCAAAATACCTTCTCGAGATCCATTAGGCTTTCCATTTAAATAATTTAACTACAATCCAATAGATAAAAAGCCGAAAATCGAAAGTATTATCTAGTGGTGCCAAATTAAAAAACGCAGGGGATAGGGATGTAAGGATTTATTTTTCGATTGAAAAAAAAAAAAAAACAAAGGAAAGAAAAATTGTATATTTAAAAATCTGGGGGGTTTAGGGGTTCGGGACGTTTTTAATGAAAATGCCAAAAAGAAGGAATTTTAAAAATCCAGGGGAGTTGACCCCAGCCCTTCCCATGACTCCTTCAAATCACAGACCTCTAAATTTATAATAATGATAATAGAGCCTAAAGTACATCTTACTTTCTGCTCAAAACACTAAAAAATGTTTCAGTACTACATGCTCCCTCTATCCAAAGTAGAAACAGATGATCCTCCAATCCTAGCCCATAGGTTGCTTATACCTAAATTTGTTTTTTATTCGATTTTGTTTCATTTTAAAATTAAAGTTTATATATATAGATATATATATATATATATATATATATATATATATATATATATATATATATATATATATATATATACAAGGCCGTACCCAGAGGGAGGGGTTAGGGGGGTTGAACCCCCCCCAATGTTTGTCTGACTCGTAAAAACGTAACAAAAATGCATATTAACAAACTTTGTATGCGTTTTTTGAGCGTAGAACCCATCCCCAATTTTTTTTTTTTTTTTAGTAAAACCCCATCCGAAAAAAAAAATCCTGGGTATGGCATTGTATATATATATATATATATATATATATATATATATATATATATATATATATATATATATATATATATATATATATATATATATATATATATATATATATATATATATATATATATATATATATATATATATATATATATATATATATATATATATATATATATATACATACATACATAGCGTGCTTCGCACGCTCCTCCTCCACCCCAATCGATTCAAAGCCTCCCTTTTTACACCCGCCCACGAAGTTCCCATTTCCTTTAAATCTTTCTTTATGGTAGAAAGGCCTCAGGAGGTCCCACGATTCACCCCTGCTGCCACCTACAACTTTTTTACATAATTTATGCATGTTTTTATGTCTGTTCGTTGTCAGTGAGAATGGAAAAACAGAATTTTTCTCACTTAAAAAAA